>NW_028120071.1:0-257560 GCF_965119305.1 Pelophylax lessonae | reverse complement strand
GGCCATCTATTATCATGATTGCTCACTTGTTGCCCCATGTATTGTCATAATTGTTTGTCTGTTGCCCCATGTATGATGATGATTGCCCCCACTTGTTGCCCCATGTAGTTACACGATGGACCCATGTATTGTCACGATTGCTCTCTTGTTGCCCTATGTATTGTAAGGATTGCCCACTTGTTGGCTTGTGTATTGCCTGTCTATTGCCTCATTTATTATCATGATTGTCCATCTGTTGCCCCATGTTCCCTGATGATTGCCCACTTGTTACGCCATGTTATTTTTAGGAATGTCCATCTGTTGCCCCATGTATTGTGGTGATTGCCCACTTTTTCCCTATGCATTATCATTATCACTGTTGCCTCATGTATTGTGATGATTGCCCACTTGTTGCCCCATGTATTACCCACCTGTTGCCTCATGAATTGTCAAAATTGTCCATCTCTTGCCCCATGTATTGCGATGATTCCCCAATTGCTTTCCCATGTATTGTCATGATTGTCCAATTGCTGCCCCACGTATTGTCATGATTGCCCAATTGCTGACCAATGTAATGTCACGAATGCCCAACTGTTGCCCCATGTATTGTCATGATTGCCCACTTGCTGCCCCATGTATTGTCAGGATTGCCCACTTATTATCCCAGGTATTGTCATGATTGTCCATCTGTAGCCCCATGTATTGTCATGATTGCTCACTTGATGCCCCCTGTAATGTGATGATTGCTCACTTGATGCCCCCTGTAATGTGATGAGGGCCGATATTTTTTCAACAATTTATTTTTCTTTTTTAGTGTAGTTGTGAGGTCTTTTTGACCCCAGATCTTACAATAAAGAGGTCCTGTCATGCCTATTTCTATTATAAGGTATGTTTACATTCCTTGTAATAGGAATAAAAATGATCAAAATATTTTTTTTTTTTTAAAAACTGTAAAAATAAAAAATAATAGATAAAATAAATAGGGAACAAAAATAATTAAAGCGCCCTGTCTCCGTTAGCTCGCATGCAGAAACAAATGCATACGAATGTCCCACCCACATATGTAAACGGTGTTCAAACCATACATGTGAGGTATTACACGATCGTTATAGCGAGAGCAATAATTTGAGCCCTAGACCTCCTCTGTAACCTCTAAGCTGGTAACCGGTAGAAATTTTTAAAGTGTCGCCTATGGGGATTTTTAAAAAACCGTAGTTTGTCGCCATTCTGCGAGCATGCGCAATTTTGAAGCATGACATGTTGGGTATCTGTTTACTCGGCGTAACATTATCTTTCACATTATGGAAAAAAAGTGGGCTAACTTTACTGTTTTCTTATTTTGTAATTCAAAAAATTGAATTTTTTTCCAAAAAAAATTGCGTTTGGAAGACGGCTGTGCAAATACTGTGTGTAAAAAAACTGAATTTTTGTAAAATCTTACCGTAAAATTCCTTTCTCTGAGTCCTCCGACAGTCGCCGCCACTTCATAATCCTCACTAATCGGGTAATTGACCTTTGCTCTGCAGGAGTAGCTAGGCAACAAGATTTGTTAATATCAAAGCTTTTAGCATATCACACCCCTAGGGGGCGGTCCCCTCAGTCAATACCTCCCTGCTTCCAGCATTCTCAACTCAATTTCAGTAGCATAGCAGTAGAGTACATAAACAAACCCCAAAAGAGGGCGGGGGCGGCGACTGTCGGAGGACTCAGAGAAAGGAATTTTACGGTAAGATTTTACAAAAATTCCAGTTTTCTCTTACGTCCTCCGACAGTCGCCGCCACTTCATAATCTTCACTAATGGGGACGTCCCAAAGCAGCGTAGACATGAGGGGTGGGAAAAAACGCAGCCGCGCATAAAGCAACGCAGTACCCACATCAGAGAAAGGAACCTTACCAAAGTAAGAGAACCAACCTGGCAACAGGAAAACGTGCTCAACAGGAGCAACAACCCAGGAAGAACAAGTAACTCAGGGGTAAAAACACCCCAACAGCCAAGGGCCCAAAACAAGGGACCCTAAGGCACTGCCGCACTTAAGAACCAAAGGAAGCAATCTGCCGATGCCTGAACATCCACTTTGTAAAATTTTGAGAAGGTGTGAACGGACGACCAAGTCGCCGCCTTACACACCTGGGCCACAGAAGCCTGATGACGATAGGCCCAAGACGTACTCAGAGATCTGGTAGAGTGCGCCTTCACAGGGAAAGGAGGAACCTTCCCCCTCAAAGCATAGGCTTGCACAATTGTCTGTCTGATCCATTTGGCGATGGTAGCAGCTGACGCCGCCATGCCCTTCCGAGGTCCCTCTGGAAGGACGAATAGGGAATCTGACCTGCGAAAGGATTTAGTCGATGACAGGTAAACCCTGATCGCCCGAACAACATCCAAGGCATGCAAAGCCACCTCCTTCGGATGCTTAGGCTTCGCGCAAAGCGAAGGCAAGACAATGTCCTCATTGAGGTGAAATTTCCGAGATCCTCTTCGGAAGAAAGGAAGGGTTAGGTCGCAAGACCACCTTATCCAAGTGAATCACCAAGTAGGGAGAGCTGCAGGACAAAGCCGCCAGCTCCGACACCCTGCGAGCCGAAGTGATCGCCATCAAAAAAGCAACCTTCTTGGACAACAGAGACAACGAGATCTCCCTGATCTTTTCAAAGGGAGCCTGTTGTAACACGGACAGAACCAAGTTCAAGTCCCATGGAGGCAAAGGTTCCCTCCTAGGAGGGGCCAAATGTCGCACCCCCTGAACAAAGGTGCTAATCAATGAATTAGACGCCACTGGGCGCTGAAAAAGAACGGCCAGCGCAGAAAATCTGCCCCTTAATCGTGGCCAGCGCCAAACGCTGGTCCACTCCAGTTTGGAGGAAAGCCAACACTCTCGACACCGAGTATGAGCGAGGGGAATACCCCCTGGACTCACACCAGGCAAAGTGCGCTTTCCAGGTACGGTAGTAAATTTTTCCCGAAGAGGCTTTTCTAGCCTTGATCAAAGTGGGAATGACCGCAGAGGAGAGACCCCTATCCTTCAGGACCTGGCTTTCAACAGCCAGGCCATTAAAGCCAGGATGGAATATCGGCCCTTGAGACAGAAGGTCGTCCCGAAGCGGCAGACGCCACGAAGCGTCGACTGCCAGATTTACGAGGTCTGCGTACCAAGACCGGCGAGGCCAGTCCGGTGCCACCAGAATCACCGCGTGCGGTTCCGAGGCCAGTCTGCAAAGCAGCCTGGACAGCAGCTGAATCGGTGGAAAGGCATACATCAGACGATACTGATGCCAGGGCACCACTAACGCCTCTGAGGCGTCTGCCCGAGGATCGCGTGTCCTTGCCACGAACCTTTCCACCTTGTTGTTCAGATGAGACGCGAACAGGTCCACATCTGGAAGACCCCACTTCGCGCACAACATCTGGAAGACATCCGGGTGAAGGGACCATTCCCCCTGGTCCAGGGTCTGGCGACTCAGATAGTCCGCCTGCCAGTTCTCCACCCCCGGAATGTGTACAGCCGTTATCGCCGGGACGTGCGTCTCGGCCCACGACAGAATGCTGTTTACTTCCCGAGCAGCACGGGCACTCCTGGTGCCCCCTTGATGGTTGATGTAGGCCACTGCTGTGGCATTGTCCGTCTGAACCCGAACCGGATGGCCCTGAAGCCGTTCCGACCAATGCAGAAGGCAAAGTTTTATCGCTCGCAATTCCAGAATGTTGATCGGAAGGGAGGATTCCCCCTCCGACCAAGTTTCCCTGGGCGGACAGAACGCCCAGAACACCACCCCAGCCCGACAGGCTGGCATCCGTGGTGATTACCGTCCACAACAAGGGACGAAAGGACTTGCCCCCCGACACCGCCGGGGACTGGAGCCACCACAAAAGACCCCTTTGGGTGTGGCGGCTCAATGAAAGCTGCCGACCCAGAGAATGTGGACGCCCGTCCCACTTGGCCAAGATCTCCGCTTGAAGACCCCGCGTGTGAAATTGGGCGAAGGGAATCGCCTCGAAAGCCGAGATCATTAGACCCAGACATCTCATACATGTCCGGAGGGACGAGCCCTGAGTGTCCCTGAGGGACCTGACCTCATCCTGAAGTGTCCGGAGCTTGTCTTCCGGCAGGAAGACCTTTGCTTGAGCAGAGTCCAGGATCATCCCCAGGTAGGGAAGACGAACCGACGGACACGACGTTGATTTTGGAAAATTTATCGTCCAACCAAACTCCTGCAGAGTCTGCATCGTGGTGGACAGGTCGTTCACCAGGCCCTGACTGGTCGCAGACCGAAGCAAGATATCGTCCAGATATCCCAAGACAGAGACGCCCTGGGCTCTCAATAAGGCCAGGACCGGCGCAAGCACCTTGGTGAAAACCCGCGGAGCCGAAGCGAGACCGAAGGGTAACGCCACGAATTGGTAATGATCCTCCGCAATGGCGAATCGAAGGTACCTCTGGTGACCCTCGAAAATGGGAATGTGAAGGTACGCATCCTTCAGATCAATGGAGGCCATGAATTCCCCCGGAACCAGGGCAGCCACCACTGAGCGCAGGGATTCCATGCGGAACTTGCGAACCCACACAAAGCGGTTCAGAGCTTTCAAGTCCAGAATCGGACGTACCTTGCCCTCCTTTCTGGGCACAGTGAACAGATTGGAGTAGAACCCCCGAAATCTGTCCCGATGAGGCACCGGAACCACCACTCCCTGGGCCCGCAGATCCCGCACCGCCAGGTGCAGATCCTGCAAACGCTCCGGAGACAGCTGAAGATTTGAGGGGAAAAATCTGCTCGTCGGCCGAGAGAGAAACTCGATCTTGTATCCAGATCGAACGATTTCCTGAACGCACCTGTCCCGAATGCGGACCAGCCAGGGTTGAAGAAAACCGAGCAAACGTCCCCCCACCCCAGAACCGGGTGAGGGTGCCCCTTCAGGCCGAATTGGAATGGGCAGTGGACCCGGACTGGCCAGACTTCTGCTTACCTGCCCACGGCTTCTTCTGGGAGCCTTGGCCCTTGAAGGGCTTGCCCTTGTATTGCGACCGAAAGGCACGAAAGGACCCCTGAGAGGGCCTGAACGAGGTATTCTTCTTACCGCGAACAAACTTATTCTTGTGAGTTCGGGGCAAGAGAGTGCTCTTACCCCCGGAAATCCCCTTTATCAGAGAATCCAAAGACTCCCGCGTAGGGAGTCTTGCGAGAAGATTGGTCAACCGACCAACATTTCAGCCATATCAGGCGACGGTTCAACACCACGACACTGGAGAGGCGTGCAGCCAAAGGGACTAAATCCAAGTCCGCATCGCACAAATACATGACACCCTGATGAATTTGATCTACCATAGCCAACGTTGTCGGCGGAGCAGAGTCAGCCACCAGGGTGCGGCCTGAGCACCTGCGTCCAATCCGCAATAGCTTGGGCTGCCATAATGGAAGCAAAAATAGGCTTCAGCATAGAACCAGCAACCGTATAAGAATGACGGGCCAGAGACTCCAATCTCCTGTCCGTAGGGTCCCGGAACACCGGGGTATCCTCAGCAGGAATCGCAGTAGATTTATTCAAAACTGCCACCGCGTGATCCACCTGACGGCACACACCAACGCTCATCAGTGGTGGGTGTAAATGGATAATGCAGCTTGAACTTACTTGGCACAGTAAAAGGCTTCTTTAAATTGCACCATTGCTCATCAACAGCGCGCTGAAATTCCGCAGGGCAGGGAAAAACCTGCGCTGATTTGCGTTTCCTTTTCATCCCATAAGAGGACATCAAAGCAGGAGGACACGGTTCATCCTGCAGATGCAGTGTCTCCTTGATAGAAGTAATCAAATCATCCATGAGTGCAAGCTCTTCAGGCGAGCCAGGGGGAGAAGTATCAACTCCTTCTACCTCAGCCTCCCCCTCGGACCCCATAAGGTCCAGAGATGAACGAGACCCTGAGAAGGGCATTCCAGCCATAGCAGCCCCATCGCCCTCTGATTCAGAGGAAATGGATAACCTGGGCCGTTTTGCGGATCGATCAGCCATTAGCATCTGCACCTGAGAAGCCAAGTTCGCCACAACAGCAGCCAGATCAGATCATGCAGCAGCCCCTTGGCCCCCCACCAAGGTGGGAGGAAACTTGCAATCCTGAGAATCCATGCCCCAGTATCAACTGAAATAAAATACTGCCCCTTTAAGACCGCGGCGAGCGCAGCCCACCACACACTACTGTATGCACCGACCCCCACAGGGATAAGGAGCACTGAGCAAGGAAATACAGGATAAGGAAGGTAAAAACCTGGAGAGACCACACAGGCTGCTGCCACCGATCCCTGTTCCAGAGCAAAAGGAAGTGATGCAATGACTGACCGTCCTATATAGCCTATGAAGGCTTCACAAACATGGCCGCTCGGCTGAGGGAATCAAGGCAACAAGAAAATGGCGCCGACATGTGCTTGCAGGAGCGATCGCCGCCAAAATGGCGGCGTTTGGCGCCAAAACACCGCGCTGTAACACACAGGGCCGGTCAGCACAGTTTGCCAAGAAAAATGGCGGGCCGCATCAGCGGTCGCCGCATATCATGTCTGAGCCCAGTCTGCCCCATACAGCACACACAGCAGAGCGGGAGAGCCCCCCCCCCCCCCACAGCCCACAGAAAGGCAGCTATTCCACACAGGAATCTGACAGGGAGCTCAGCACATACACAGACATGCAGGGTCACACAGTCACAGACTGACACCCAAACAGACAGGTCCCCACATAGAAATTTACTTACCAGTCCGGATGGCGTGGGGAGCCTTCTCCAGCGACCAAACCGCTGTACTGAGGACAGGACGCAGTGGACTGTGGTGCGAAACCGCAAATGGCATCCGGTGAGGTAGCCACCTCACAGGCAGCATCCCTGCAGCGAGCAGGGATGGGTCGTTCAATATGCCAGGGAAACCTGAGCTGAACGCTCAATGGCAGGCTGGGGAAACCCCTGGCACACAGCCCTGGGATCCAGGGTGGCCAGACCGAGACCCAGCTCCGCATGATCATCTTCATCTGAAGAAAACTAAACTAAGGCTGATAAAATAACAGCTAAGTAAAAGAAAGAGAAAAACACTTGAAATAAAATCAAAAAGAGGATAGAAGGCTGAGACTGAAAGCCCCAGCACAGGAAACAGCCAGCCACTCCTAAGCTAGGCAATTGAAAACTGAGTTGAGAATGCTGGAAGCAGGGAGGTATTGACTGAGGGGACCGCCCCCTAGGGGTGTGATATGCTAAAAGCTTTGATATTAACAAATCTTGTTGCCTAGCTACTCCTGCGGAGGAAAGGTCAATTACCCCATTAGTGAAGATTATGAAGTGGCGGCGACTGTCGGAGGACGTAATAGAAAAAAATATTGCAACGCTCTCCATTTTATTCTCTAGGGTCTCTGCAAAAAAAAAAATATATATAATGTTTGGGGGTTCTAAGTAGTTTTCTAGCAAGAAAAAAGAAAGAATTTTAGCTTGTAAACACCAAGTGTCCAAAAATAAATAAAAATAGGCCGGTCTTAATGTGGTTTATAATATCACCAAGCTTGGCTCAGGGTCTTTCTCCACATCAGGGACTTTCATTGGGATCACTAGTAGATCCCCCTCTCATATAGATCTAGTAGCCAGTAGGGAATGCTACCTCTCTCTATAGGGATGACCGCAGTAATCTCCCAGGACTCTTGCTCGTGACACGGATATAGTCAGGAAGGACCTCACAGTATAGTAAGGTGTGATTTTTATTGATAAAACTCGCAGTATAGCGGGGATAAATATGTAGCCGCAATGTGCGCTAAACTCCGATACTTCCGCTCTCGGCCCGTAGACCGGAAGTGACGTCACCCGGCTCCTCCCAACGCCTTAAGTCACAAAACATGTGACGTCACCTGACTCCTCCCGACGCGTTGCGTCACGCCACATGACTTTCTCAAGGGATAGGATTCTCCTATTTTCTATTCTTCTATCCATCTATTCTATACCTATTTATCTACACATCCTCATTGCAATGACTTCAGTGCTAGCGCATCTGCTTTTCTCTTTTATTTACTCAGCGTGACATCATCTTCCACATTATACAAAAAAATTGGGCTAACTTTACTGTTTAGTTATTTTTAAAAGTGGGGAAATTTTTTTTTTTTAAATGGCGTTGGAAAGATCGCTGCGCAAATCTTTGTCTTTGTTAAAAATATATATATATATATATATAATGGTTGGGGGCTCTAAGTCATTTTCTAGCTAAAATATTGATTTTAACTTGTGAAACACATGTGTCAGAAATGGGCTCAGTTCTTAAAGGGGTTAAAACATTTCCCGCACGCTGAACATTAACAGGGAAGCTCACCTGTGTGTATTCTCTGATGGCGAAGAAGGTGTCCTTTATGATTAAAACATTTCCCGCACTCTGAACATGAATAGGGACGCTCACCTGTGTGTATTCTCTGATGGCGAAGAAGGCTTAATTTCAGATTAAAACATTTCCCGCACTCTGAACATGAATAGGGATGCTCCCCTGTGTGTATTTTCTGATGTCTAAGAAGGGTTACTTTCTGATTAAAACATTTCCCGCACTCTGAACATGAATAGGGACGCTCACCTGTGTGTATTTTCTGATGTCTAAGAAGGGTTACTTTATGATTAAAACATTTCCCGCACTCTGAACATGAATAGGGACGCTCACCTGTGTGAATTCTCTGGTGCTGAAGAAGGTGTCCTTTTTGGCTAAAACATTTCCCGCACTCTGAACATGAATAAGGAAGCTCACCTGTGTGTATTTTCTGATGGCTAAGAAGTTGTGCTTTTTGATTGAAACATTTCCCACACTCTGAACATGAAAAAGGTCGCTCCCTTGTGTGTATTCTCTTGTGCCTAAGAAGGTATGTTTTGTGACTAAAACATTTCCCGCACTCTGAACATGAATAGGGAAGGTCACCTGTGTGTATTCTCTGATGGCTAAGAAGGTTTCTTTTCTGTTTAAAACATTTCCCGCACTCTGAACACGAATTGGGATGCTCCCCTGTGTGAGTTCTATGGTGCTGAAGAAGGTATTTTTTCTTTTTGAAACCTTTCCCGCACTCTGAACATGACAATGAATTCTCTCCTGTATGGTATAAAGAAGATTCCCTGAGATGAGATGGTTTCCCGCACCCGTCGGCACTGTCAGATATTAGAGGACTATGTGAAGTATCAGGAGATTCCAATGATCTCCTCCAATGGTGAGGTCTGTCATGTATATTATGAGGAACGGGATTTACTTCTGGAGAAGATGCCATGTCATTATCTTCTGTAGTCACATCTTCCTCCGATGTCCTTCTATTCCCACCACAGAGTCCGTCTGTCAGAAGACAAGAAAAATTACCAAGAGTTTTCCACACTCATATACACTGCTCAACACTTTATAATCAGAGTATAGCATCAAGTCAGGGAAACTCCTGGGATATTCATCTGGCCAGTCAAGTAGCAGAGGGGGTTGTTACCAACAGGTACACTAGATGGGCAACAATGAGACGACCTCCAAAACAGGAATGGTTTTACAGGTGGAGGCCACTGATATTTTCCCTACTCATCTTTTCTGAGTGTTTTTTTCTTTTAAATCAGAAAAAGTTTTATTATAAAGAAAGAAAAGTCCATTCCATTCGGTACACAATATTTCCGCTTTGTACAGTCATAGACACAGCGATCGTAACCTTCATATATAGTCACTCCTGCATGTTTCCATTCCCCACCTCCACTGACTCCACCCACTCCCCCAACATCTCACTGACTCCACCCACTCCCCCAACATCTCACTGACTCCACCCACTCCCCCAACATCTCACTGACTCCACCCACTACACCAACATCTCACTGACTCCACCCACTCCCCCAACATCTCACTGACTCCACCTACTCCCCAACATCTCACTGACTCCACCCACTCCCCCAACATCTCCTTGGCCTGCGCCTTATCCCGTTCCCTCCTGTTTATTCATTCCTAGGACTCAGCTTTTTTTTTTTGAAAATTATTTTTATTGATTTTTAATCGCAAAAAAGCAAACAAAGCAACTCCCCATCCCCCCCCCCCCCAACCTCAGTGCAATGCTCATGTACTACAATACTTATAGGAAAATGCAAAGGGAGAACCTCCCAGGAGATCCTCAACGCAGCAGTGTCTCCCCCACACAGACTCTCACCTAGGTCCATATCCCAACCTCCCCCACCCTCTCACCACTGCTTGTCGTCTGCTAGGCATAGACTTCATTTGTTACCTCCCTAAGTATCAGGGGACCTCAACTCACCCCTCTAAGGTGACCGTCACCTTCACCGGTGGCAGACCACAATCACCTCCGAGAAGAGTAGATGGCCTCTCAGTCCAACCCTGCCATATAACGCATCCTCTATTCAGGTATGTGGCTTTGTAAAATGGCAGCATCGTGTTCACTGGTGACTTCCAATACTCCACCGATGGCGCTTCGGTCTTCCTCCAATGCAGAAGAATAGCGTGTGACGTCATTGCGCCGGAGGACGCAGAGGCCATCTTCTTGGAAGGAAACAGACTATCCCACACTGTCTATACACTGATGCCATCCTAACTTAATGCAGTGTTGCCAACCGCCCGTAGATTTACGGACAGCCCGTAAAAACAGGGCACTTTTCTCCTGCCCGTAAATGCCCGTAGCAGGAGAAAAGTGCCCGTAAATCTATGGCGGCGGCGGCACTGTCAGAACTGCGCGTGCGCGGCGCGCAGTTCCGAAGATCCCCGAGCTCTCTCGCACTTGCAGAGAGATGCAGACTCGCACTGGATGATGATCGTCGCCGGACGAGTGCCACGGCCCGCCTGCGCCCGCCCCTGCCTCCGCCCCCCGCCGTCATTTAAATTTTCCCGCCGGCCGCCAGGCGCTGCGCCAGCAGTATGGAGTGGAGTCTGTGCTCCAGCGCAGCTGTGGAGTGTGGACAAGAACTAGAACTCTAGAAGATGCCGCTGGACGGACGGATGGTGGAGTGGAGTGGACAGAGCAGACAGGCTGCGACAGCAGAGGCAGAGAGAGCACACAGAAGAGCAGGAGGACTGGTCTGGTGAGTGGGGTTCTGAGCCACCGAGGCTCAGACACTCAGTACACTGAAGTAGTAGAGAGATGAGTCAGGGGGCAGAGGACATCAGTGTCCTGCTCCTGTGCCCCCTTCACCTCTCCACAGGCAGTGTCACACAGCTTCACTCTGCAGTAATGTCACTGATATTGCTATGGAGAGGTGAAGGGGACTTAGGAGGAGGACACTGATGTGGAGAGCTAAGGTAAGGGGGACAGAGGAAGAAACTACTGTGAGGGGGTGAGGAGGGCACTTCCATTGTCCACGCAGGCTCTGACCACCCCCTGTACCATGACCGCAGTCTCTGACCACCCCCTGTGCCATGACCGCAGTCTCTGACCACCCCCTGTGCCATGACCGCAGTCTCTGACCACCCCCTGTGCCATGACCGCAGTCTCTGACCACCCCCTGTGCCATGACCGCAGTCTCTGACCACCCCCTGTGCCATGACCGCAGTCTCTGACCACCCCCTGTGCCATGACCGCAGTCTCTGACCACCCCCTGTGCCATGACCGCAGTCTCTGACCACCCCCTGTACCATCTCCGCAGTCTCTGACCACCCCCCTGTGCCATGACCGCAGTCTCTGACCACCCCCTGTGCCATGACCGCAGTCTCTGACCACCCCCTGTGCCATGACCGCAGTCTCTGACCACCCCCTGTACCATCTCCGCAGTCTCTGACCACCCCCCTGTGCCATGACCGCAGTCTCTGACCACCCCCTGTACCATGTCCGCAGTCTCTGACCACCCCCTGTACCATGTCCGCAGTCTCTGACCACCTCCTGTACCATGTCCGCAGTCTCTGACCACCCCCTGTACCATGCCGCAGTCTCTGACCACCCCCTTCACCATGCCCGCAGTGTCTGACCACCCCCTTCACCATGTCTGCAGTGTCTGCCCACCCCCTTCACCATGTCTGCAGTGTCTGCCCACCCCTTCACCATGTCCGCAGTGTCTGCCCACCCCCTTCACCATGTCCGCAGTGTCTGCCCACCTCCTGTACCATGTCCGCAGTGTCTGCCCACCTCCTGTACCATGTCCGCAGTGTTTGCCCACCTCCTGTACCATGTCCGCAGTGTTTGCCCACCTCCTGTACCATGTCCGCAGTGTTTATCCACCTCCTGTACCATGTCTGCCCACCTCCTGTACCATGTCTGCCGTGTCTGCCCACCTCCTGTACCGTCTCTGACCACCTCCTGTACCATGTCTGACCAGAGTCTGCAGACTCTGATGTAAGGGGGAACTCTGTGCTGGCTGGGTTATGGTAACCCAACCTTCATGTAAATTTGAGAAATATGTTTTTTGACTTTTGTTTAACTTTAACACATTGCTAATAGCACTAGCTATATGTTTATAGTTAAAATATTGATATTTGCACGGTTTAGCACTGAAAATTGTTATTTTAGGTACTTTTTTCAGTGTCCGTAAAAAATTGGTGCTGTCCGTAAATTTTGGACGTTCTGCCAGTAAATTTCCCTCCGGGGGGTTGGCAACACTGACTTAATGGGAGTGTATATTAATGATTAATAAAGCGACACTTTGATTTAATATAATACACTAGGAGCCTTTTTACCATTCTCGGGGCCATTTGAGGATCTGGGAATTTATCTGTCACTTTATACCTCCTGAGAATTGTCGGAGACCCGTGGTCAAGGTGGACGAGCCAGTGTGGGGATTATTTACTTGGTGCAGTCTTATCAGCCTGACGGTAAGGTTCAGTACTTTTGGTGATATCTGGTGGTGATGATATGTTCATCCTGCAGTGCCATCTTGGATTCACGGACATTTGCTGATTTATATCTAATAAGACTGCTCACAGATTCTTTGGAATCTTTGTACGTTTGTTATCTAAAGCTGCACCCATTCTTTTATTTACAATGTAGAAGAATAGCCTTGTGTGCATAGAACAGAGTAACCGACAATAAAATTCTTTGTACTCTAAGAGGTGCCATTTCCTCCACCAAACCCAGCAAACACACTGTCAGCGTCAAAAGGTACCCTCAATGTGGTCCTAGGACTAATCTTTGAAGTGTTAATTCTTGTGGACCAAGGCCAGGGGTATCCAACCACATGTCCCACAACTTTTCAAATTTACCCAGACATCAATGTCTTTTAAAGATGTAGCACCCTCCTAGTCAGGTGCTAGAGTGAGTATAGTTTTGGCTCTGTCTGCCTATCAGAGGAGCAGCAGGTAAATTCTATATTGCACTCTGCCTATCAGGGAGCAGGATCTGTGAGTTAGGTCTACTCAGTGTGCCCAGTGTGCGATTCATCTGGTCTAAGGGAGTGTCCCCAGCTGATCCAATGGGGAGGAAAATTGGACAGTGGAGGAAACCTGGCCAATGACACACAGGCTTTTGGTACTGCCCCAGGGATTGGCACAGAGGGGTTGTCTCTGTGAATTGTGCGGCAGGGTATAAAAAGCCAGGGGCACATGAGGTAGAGGTCTTTTGGCGGGAAGCAAAGTCCCTGAAGGAGGGTGGCGGCTGCCTCCTCTTCTGCAGCAGTTGGTGATGGTCACAGGCAGTTGGCCTGATGAACCAGTGGAGAGGAGCTGAACCCAGAGGTCCAGGAGAGCTGACTGGAGGAGTTGGGGCACTGTGAGAATCTGGAAAATTTGTATCGTGAGTACAGAGGATCTTGCCCAGGGGTCTGCCCAGGAAGGGGACCACTCCGGAGTTTATAGTCAGTGGACAGGTGTCAGCTAGTACAGAGAAAGGGGGTACTGGGGGAGTAACCTGAAGAGAAACACAAATAGGAACACTTTCCTCAGTTTCATTCAAGTGGCAGGATTAAGTAGCGGCCTTGCCACATTCTTAAGCTAGAAGTCCTCTGAATTGTGAATAGTTCAACAGTTGAAGTATCCCACTCATTCCTTCTCCCATCCCAATATAAGATAAAACCACAAAAACAACTACCCCTAGACTGATCATTGACTGAGCCAAGAACATGAAGTGTTAAGATTTCTGCAAGCAGTTGCTACAGGTAACCTAAGGGAATCTTTAAAGTGTGAAAATTCAGCAGTCCTCTAGGGGGCATTGCTACACCTTATATACCTTTCATTTATTCAAGAAGGCTGCCGGGCTGGGGAGTGTGGCATCCGAGGCGTCTCTTGGCTCTTTCTTACCACAACCCCAAATAGGCACGCGCTCATTCATCCGGCTCCTTGCTGGTGAGCGTCTTAGCATTTATTTTGCCATCTCTTAGTAAATTGAGGCCTCTCTCTGTGGGATTTCCCCTTCTCTTTCACTCTCTCATATTCTTTGCTTGCCTGACTTTCCTTTCTTCCTCTCTCATACCATCTTTGCCTCCCCTCTTTTTATCTCTATTCTCTTCATAACCCCCCACCGCCCCCTATTACTTACCCTCCCCTCTTTTGGGGGAGATTTTAATATCCCTCTGATTCCTTCGGAGGATACATCTCTGGGATCCTCCTCTGTCCCCCCCTGGCATTCGCAAACGTATTGCAAAGTCCCTCCATAGTGCACACTTGATAGATGTTTGGCGCCTGATGCATCCCGGAGAACGAGACTATTCTTTCTATTCCTCCTCACCAACTATACTCCCGTATAGACTATTTCTTGAGGCAGCATTGTAAGTTACACGTGACTCTTTAATAGGCTCTAATACTTGGTCCGACCATGCCCCTGTTATACTTTCTTACGCACTAACAGACTTTCGATGGTCCAGAACCCGGATGTGGAGACTAAATGAAAGCCTACTCCAAGATGAGACTGTTTTGACAGATGTAGAGAATTAGACCATTTCTTTCAGACTAACACCATTGCAGATACTGACCCCGGAATCATTTGGGAGGCACACAAGGCAGTGATTCGTGGGATGTTCATAAAGCATGGCTCCTGGATCAAAAAACAGCGTACAGCACAACTAGACTCCTTACTCCAAGCTTTGCATGCGTTGGGAGTCTCATCACAAACACGCTCTGTCCCTCTCCTCAGAGGTAGAGGTAGAACTCTATAGTTACATAGTTACATAGTTAGTAAGGTTGAAAAAAGACACAAGTCCATCCAGTTCAACTTATGATGTGTGTGTGTGTGTGTTTGCTTTTAACCGTACATTGTATACCCCTGTATGTTGTGGTCTTTAAGGTGTCCATCTAATAGATTTTTGAAACTATCAATGCTCCCTGCTGATACGACTGCTTGTGGAAGAGAATTCCACATCCTTACTGCTCTTACAGTGAAGAACCCCTTACGCACTTTAAGGTTAAACCGCCTTTCCTCTAGTTTTAGTGAGTGGCCACGTGTCTTATTGTATCTCCTTTCTCTGAATAGTTTGTTCCTTATGCTAGGGTCGCCAGTACAGTATTTGTACATTGATATCATATCCCCCCTCAATCGTCTCTTCTCCAGAGAGAATAGGTTCAGTGCTTGTAGCCTTTCCTCATAGCTGATGTCCTCCATTCCCCTAATTATTTTTGTTGTCCTTCTCTGGACTTTCTCCAGTTCCAGCACATCCTTCCTGAGGACCGGTGCCCAGAACTGGACAGCATACTCCAGATGTGGCCGGACCAGAGTCTTGTAGAAGGGAGAATAATCTCTTTATTTCTGGAGTGAATCCCCTTTTTTATACATCCCAGTATTCTGTTGGCTTTGCTTGCGGCGGCTTGGCATTGCATGCCACTGCCAAGCCTGTTGTCTACCAGTACCCCCAAGTCCTTTTCCATCCTAGACTCACCCAGAGGTTCCCCCCCTAGTGAGTAGCTTGCTTTCTGGTTTCTGGCCCCCAAGTGCATTACTTTACATTTTTCTACATTAAATCTCATCTGCCATGTAGTTGCCCACCCCGTTATTTTGTTCAGGTCCGCTTGTAAGGTTTCCACATCCTGCATAGAAGATATTGGCATGCCTAGTTTAGTATCATCTGCAAATACTGAGATTGTACTCGATATCCCCTCCTCTAGATCATTTATGAATAAATTAAACAGGATTGGTCCCAGGACAGAACCCTGGGGGACCCCACTTTCCACACCCGCCCAATCCGAGTACTCCCCATTAATCACCACCCTTTGCAACCTCCCCTGGAGCCAGTTCTCTATCCAGGTACTCACCTTATGGTCCATACCTACCTTCCTTAGTTTGTACAGTAAGCGTTTGTGGGGAACGGTGTCAAAGGCCTTTGCAAAGTCCAGATACACCACATCCACAGGCTTACCTTTATCTAGGTGGCAGCTCACTTCATCGTAGAAGGTTAATAGATTGGTTTGGCAAGAACGATTTTTCATGAATCCATGCTGATTACTACTTATAATACCGTTTTTATTACTAAAGTCTTGTATGTGGTCCCTTAACATCCCCTCCAAAATTTTGCAGACTACAGATGTTAGGCTGACCGGCCTATAGTTACCCGGGATATATCTCGGCCCCTTCTTAAATATTGGTACCACGTTGGCTTTTTTCCAATCAGCTGGCACCATACCCGTCCGTAAACTATCCTTAAAGATCAAGAATAATAGTCTGGCAATCACCTGGCTGAGCTCTTTCAGAACCCTCGGGTGCAAGCCATCCGGTCCCGGGGATTTATTTATGTTAAGTTTCTCTAGTTTAGCTCTAAGTCTATCTTCTGTTAGCCATGGCGGCACTTCCTGAGGTGTGTTGTTTAGTTCGGCCTTACAAGCAAGGTTCGTGTAGCCCCCCGATTCTTTTGTGAAGACTGAAGAGAAGAAATTATTTAACACTTCCGCCTTTTCTCTGTCCTCAGTGGCCATATTTCCTTTATCATCTTTTATGGGGCCAATGTGTTCTGACCTCGCTTTCTTACTGTTTATATACTTAAAGAACTTCTTGGGGTTCTTTTTACTCTCCTCCGCTATATGTCTCTCGTGTTCTATTTTAGCCGCCCTGATTTCGTCTTTACATTTCTTATTACACTCTTTGTAATGCTTAAATGCTGCCAATGACCCCTCAGTCTTGTATTTTTTTGAAGGCCTTTTCTTTAGCGCTAATATACATTTTTATGTTGGAGTTTAGCCACCCAGGGTTTATTTTTGCTCTTTTAAATTTATTTCCCTTTGGAATGCACTGGCCCACCCCCTTGTTAAGTATGCTCTTGAAGCACTCCCATTTTTCCTCCGTGTTCTTTGTTCCCAGGGTTCTATCCCAATTGATATTTTCTAGCAGAGAGCGCAGTTTAGGGAAATTGGCTCTTTTGAAATTCAGTGTCCTTATATTACCCCTCTGCTTCCTATAACTGTAATTAATACTGAAACTTATTGACCTATGGTCACTGTTTCCTAAGTTCTCCCGTATTTCTATATCCGTGAGCAGGTCTGTATTGTTGGTAATCAGTAGGTCAAGTACCGCATTGTTTCTTGTCGGTGCATTCACCATCTGACCCATAAAATTGTCCTGCAAAACATTTAGGAACTGCCTAGCCTTGGCTGAGTGTGCAGTTCCTTCTGCCCAGTCTATATCAGGATAATTAAAGTCCCCCATTATAATGACATTTCCCATCCTTGCTGCCAATCCTATCTGTAAAAGGAGGGCCGCCTCACCCTCCTCCCTCTGGTTGGGGGGCCTATAGCATACGCCCAATATTACCTTCCCCACCGTGCCTTTCCTTTGAAGCTCTACCCATAGGGATTCTGCCTCATCCATAGCTCCATTATTAATATCATCCCTCATATTTACCTGTATACTGTTCTTAATATACAAACATACCCCTCCCCCTTTTTTACCTTCTCTATCTCTGCGATAATCTATGTAGGTAAATTAATGACCATTTACTTTACAAAGCTAAGGCAGCCATGCAAATTTGTCGTAAAATTTCATATGAGTCGGGAAATAAATGTGGCAGACTATTGGCTAGATCCCTCCAAGAAGAAACCTATTATCTCCCGCACAGGTCAAAAAGCCATGTTACCTAGACATATCACACAAGAATTTAAATCTTTCTATGCCTCGCTCTATAACTTACAAACCCCAACCCCCAACAGACCCATACAGAGGAATACCTGCTCTCTTTCTGGATGCCCTGGTTGTCCAACACTGACAGTAAATCCCTAGAGGATCCCATCACCTTGGCTGAACTAAAACAGGCCATAGGTGGTTCCAAAGTGGGGAAGGCCCCGAGACCGGATGGGTTTACCATCCAATATTATAAAACACTCTTGCTGTCACTTGGACAGTTTATGGCTGACATGTTTAATACATGGGGCTCTGGGACATATATCCCCAAGGAGACTTTACAAGCTCACATTTCAGTCATCCTTAATGAGGGAAGAGATTTCACCTCCTGTAGTAGCTACCGACCCATTTCCTTGCTAAATGTCGATCTTAAACTGTTCACCAAAATCCTAGCAACTAGGATCTAACAACATCTGATGCAACTGATCCATTTGGATCAAGTTGGATTTGTGCTTACATGTGAGGCACGGGATAACACAACCATAGTCCTCAACCTCCTACATGTAGCCACCAAGACCCGCACACCCTGTGTCCTCCTAAGCACAGACACAGTGAAGGCCTTTGATTGAGTATATCGGCCTTTTATGTTTGCAGTACTTCGACATGTGCGCATCGGCAACACCATGCTAAATTGGATCTCACAGATGTACTCTGCCCCTGCCGCCCAGGTTAAGGCAAACGGTATCTTATTGGACTACTTCACAATTAGGAATGGGACAAGACAGGGGTGCCCTCTGTTACCCTTACACTTCGTATTATCACTAGAATCCTTTTTATGTAGAATACGCCTCCACCCGGATATCTGAGGCATGACTGTTGGGGTGACCCAGCAGAAAATATCAGCATATCCAGACGACATGTTATTTTCCCTCATAAATTCCATAATTTCTCTACCGAATCTTCCTCACGAGTTTGAGGTATATGGCACTCTGTCCAATCTAAATATCAACTTTACTAAATCTGAAGCTATATGAGTATGCTTATCAAACCCCCTCCTCCACCAACTGCGACTGAATTTTAGGCTAAAATGGACGAACTTAGCGCTGAAATATCTGGCCACTCTCATACCACCCAAATTTTCACCCATCTTCACGCTCAACTTTCTCCCCTCCTAAACAAAGTCCACATTCTATAAGATAAATCAAATTTTGGTTTCCATTCATGTTTTGGAAGATGCAACATTATTAAAAAGTGCATACTCACTAAGTTCCTATACCTCTTTCAAGCACTTCCGATATTCATCCCTTCACATTACTTTAAACAAGAGGACACCCTACTAGTGGATTTTATCTGGACACATAAGCGACCTAGGCTATGTAGGAGACTGCTCTTGCTTCCTAAACGACCAGGTGGACTGGCAGTGCAGGACTTATGCAAGTACTATCAGACTACACAATTGGGGAGACTCAGACTGGTGTCGTCATGGTGAAGCGAAGCTTTGGTCCAGACTAGAACAGGCCCAATGCGACATACCCCTCCATAGAGCTCCATCGTGCCACCATTCACTACCAGACTCCATAAGATGCCATCCCCTCATAGGTCACACGATAAGAACCTGCTCTAAATTATTCACACAACTTTCACTTTCCCCGATGCACTCGCCACTGACACCCATACTGGGGAATCCCCAGTTTACCCCCGGCTACCAACATTCAGGACCTTGATGGAGTCAGGCTATTTCCAAGCCTCCCATTTTTCAACATCATCTAGTTGGCCTGCACTCAAAGACCTCATGGACTTCTCAGGACCCTACCGTCTAGATTTCTGGAGGGCATTGCAACTCCATAATTTCTTAAACTCATTGCCACCTTCCAGTGAAGGCAACACACAACTTACACCCTTCAAAGAACATTGCTCTCAAGACAGAATACTGACACAGGTATTATCCACGACCTATGCATTACTGATCACACTCCAGGGGACTTACCAACCCCCATTCTTAGCTAAGAGGGAACGGGATTTAGACTGTAACTTTAATCCAGACCACCAAAAATCACATCATTCCATTTACATTTACATCATCCATCTGCACGTAAATACAACAAACCAACTTCAAATTCCTAACAAGGTGGTACCACACTCCATCAAGGTTGAGCAGATTCTTCCCCACACTCACTGATCAGTGCTGGAGATGCCGGGAAGGGCCGGGGGACACTCCTACATGATTTTTGGTTGTGTCCTAAACTAGTGGAGTTCTGGAAGACAGTACATGAAATGTCTCAGAGGTTTATAAACCGACCGCTCCCCAATGACCTTGCTCTCTTCCTTTTCCATGCCTCTAACATCCCGGCCCAGACCTCTAAAAATTCTGTCATTCGTCACCTTCTAAATGCTTCTAAAATGTGCATCCCTCTTAAATGGAAAAACCCACAGGCCCTGACTGTTGGCATGTGGCACAAAAAGGTCGAAGAAATAAATAGAATGGATGGAAAACCTTGTTCTCTCGACACGTCCCCAACACGAACGATATACCAAACCCTGGGGTCAATGGAATATATTTGTCCTCTCTGATGAAGGCTGCTCTTTAATTAAGGGAGGCAATACTAAAGAGACCTCATGTTGAGTTTGGGGAGCTCTAAAATATTGGTGGAACGTATTGCTGATGTAGGGCCAGAGCTTTACCAATGCTAACCCTCCTACACCCCCCCCCCCCCACACCTCCTTATCCCTTCCCCCCTCATCCCACCTACTTATCCTCTTCTGCCTCTCTCTAGGTTTCTTTTACTTCCCTCTCTCTTTCCACTACTTATTTGCTTCTTCTTCTATACGTTATGCGAAACTGGAACAGACAACTCCGGGTATTTTCTAGTCCTGCATAACTCCTCCCATTAGAGGAATTGTAGAACACCTCTTATTCTACCACCGATGTAGATCTCAACCTTATGACTGAATTGTCTTCAGTGTTGTAATACACTGTCTCAGCATATGTTCTATAAGGAATGTTACTGTTTATTATGCCTGAAAGTTGTCTTTCATATAAATAAAAGAATTGAAAAAAAAAAAAAGAGATCTGACATGGATCAATGATACAACCTTACCCAACCAAACATCACTAAGTAATAATGCTATTGAAATGATGACAATGTTATTGTTTGGAACATGACGTTATATTGAGGAAGGGAGATGGACCTTTCATATGGTGTGTACAGTATAGAGAAGAGAAGGAAGATTATCTGAGAGAAATACAGGAATACAGGACGGGGAACACAGCTCAGGAAAGTGACCAGGGTATTACAGGCTGATATCACCCAGTCCCCGCCCTACTCTGGACCAATCAGTGAGCAGTATGGGTGGAGGAATGGATTTAGTGTTAATGACCCACCTGTGCTGATCTCTGTAGGAGTGTCCTCCTCTATAAATGTCCCCGTTATTCCATCCTCCTCCATAGACTGCTGATCATCCCTCACATACCTCTCTTCTTCTTCTGCTTTAACCTCAAATTCTATATCGATTGGATCTCCACTCTAAACCAAGAAAATGAAAGAATATCATCTGTAAAATATAAGATTTATTATTGTGACATCACATAAAAATCCACACATTGTCTCCATGAGTCTGTGTTTTATAATCTCTGTCTCACCAACCTTGTAACAGTGAGGGATGGTGTGACCTTCCTGTGTGGAATCCCGGGAATACAGAGGACGGGGACATCTCTCTGGTGGGTTCCTGGTATTAGGTGGCTCCATCATATCCTTGTGTCCTTCTGAAACCTCCTCCATCACTCCATTCTCCTCATCCTCCTCTTTATACTCTTCTTTAACATCAATATTATCATCCCCGAGGTTTCCACTCTGAATATATAATAAAACATTCATTGTAACAAATATACTGTATATAAATCAGAACTACCAATAATTGTTCCTCATCTACCTGATGATGGTGAGGGATGGTGTGATCCTCCTGTGTGGAATCCCGGGAATACAGAGGATGGGGACATCTCTCTGGTGGGTTTCTGTAGCTGGATGACTCCTCCATGGTGTCCTGGTACAGATCTTTGTGTTCTTTTAGAAACTCTGACTCCTTCATCACCCCATCCTCATCATCCTCCTCTTTTATCTCTTCTTTAACCTCAACTTTAGAATCTCTCAGGTTTCCACTCTGAATATATAATAAAAATGAAATCAATGGTAACAATGCAGATAATGTACAGATCCTAATGATACTATCAGTGATTGTTCCTCATCTACCTGATGATGGTGGGGGATGGTGTGACCTTCCTGTGTGGAATCCCGGGAATACGGAGGACGGGGACATCTCTCTGGTGGGTTCCCATTACTGGATCCATCTGTAGGAAACACACACACTGACTGAATACATTGTTTCTATGTGTTTATCAGATGATGGGGGATCTAGGTGGACCCTCTGTACTGCTCTCTCCTTTACAATAAAGTCTCCTCTTACCCGGTGATGTGAGGAGCGACTGATTCTCCATCATGACGTCCTTGTAGAGATCCTTGTGTCCTTCTAAATACTCCCACTCCTCCATGGAGAAATAGACAGTGACATCCTGACACCTTATAGGAACCTGACACACACAATGATACAGTCACCATCCAGACACATCCCTTGTCTGTTACTGGATAATGTCCCAGAATTCCCAGCACCGCTCACCTCTCCTCCATGATCTCTCTGGTGACTTCTAGAAACTTCTTTGTATTTCTCTATTCTATCAGGGAGGGAGGTGGAGGCAATGTGATGGTCATATGATCTCCAGACTTCACAGGTGGAAAACTCTAGGTCTGAACACAAATAGTAAAATCAAATGAAATTCCCAGAATCCTCCTCACCTCACCATTCTGGTTTCCATTTGATTAAATCCCCACTTCAGACTGAGGTATAATTTACCCACACAGGACCCCCACACTACGCAGGGTAAAAGCTTGTTGCAGACATTCTGACATCATTACATACAACGCAGGACCAACAGAGCCACTTTGCTAATGAGGATGCCAAGGGTCCGCCCACATCCTAAGAGCATGAGAAGAAAAAAAAAGACAGATGGATGGACATTGGGGGAGGAGCTGTGAGGTCAGTGTGATGTCATAGGACATATAGACTCTGGATGGAGGGACATTTAGATGGGGAGATTTGAGGGGCCCTCTATATGAGGATCCTGTGCTAACCAAATCATTGTTCCCGGGTGCCTCCCACTTCTCCTAAACTGAAGAGTGAACTTTGACCTTTACCATACAGAAATCTGTCAGGAATGTGTGAAAGTAATCTCTCATGTGATCAGGTGACGTGCGGAGGAACGGAGTGTAAATAGCAGACAATTTTCTCCAGAGCTCCTAATGGTGGGGATGGATTTTGCTGCATGCTGGTGCCAACTTTCCACCACCAGGGTCACTGCAGGTGTGGAGAAAAGCTGTGTAAGAGGATATGGAGGAGAGATGAGGAGGAGATCCAGGAATCGGGATAAAGGTCAGGACAAGCAACAGACGAGCGCATCCAAGAGATGAAGCCGGGGTCACTACACAGAAAATCAATCCAAGGAAACAACAGGCAGGACGAGGAATAGCAAGAAGGAGCTCAGAGACAAATGAGAATATTGCTCAGCCAATGGGAGATTATCTTAGCATGACTTACATGATGAAGGAGACGAGGGGGAGGGGGGGAAGTCACTTAAGGTGACCATACATGGAAATTCAGCTGGTTCAGCAGGGATCGGTCACATTTCCATCCATGTGTGGTCAACTTTGGAAGCAATATATATTAATCATCAACTGATCCCCTTGAAGGGGTTAATCTACTTATTACCTCCTCTGCCGCCAGATCCTGCAGTGTCTCCCTCTACGTTCTATAGAACGTCCTCTTTACCTAACATCACTTCCTGTCTGTATTCCATAGATACTTCCTGTCTGGGTAGAAGTGAGATCACCACCTTGTGGAGCTCAGAGGAACTGCAGCCCTGAGAACCGTCTGGTAGTGTGAACACGGCCTTGTGCTGTGTGTGTATGTACTGTATATCCTTCCCTTTTCTCTCCTCCCTGAGTGTGTATGAAGAGGCGGAGCTCCTGCTGGAACAGCGGTCGGAAGAGGAAGCCGAGTCTAGGAGGGAGACTGACAGAAAGTGCAGCAGACTTGCAGGAGTGAGCGAGGAGGATCCAGTTCCTTTGCCATCGGAGGTGAGGAGAGTGTGAAGGATGTTTGTGACTCTGGTAGCTGAAAAGCTGGGAGTCATATTGCTCTGGTGAGTGGGGAAGCACTACTAAGGGGGCGCCCTCACCATCACGTGTGTAAGAGGTGGAAGAAGGCGTGGCTACACTACAGCTGGCACAGTTTGGAGCATTTTCACACCTTATTAACTTTTCATTCATTTGTGGACTTTTTTGGAGCAACAGAACTTCATTGAAGTAGATGCAAAGTGTAAGCAGTGGACTTGCAGAGAACACTATATTGAGCAAAAAATATTGTATGATTACATGAATTTTTCATAGGTTATTGCTTTATAGAAAATATTATAAGATAATGAAGTAGGTGTAAAGTGGAAGCAGGAGATATTCAGGGAACAGCATCTTGAGCACAAAGCACTTTATGTTGTATATGAATTTGCACATGGATCAGTTTACTTCATTTATTGATAAACACCATAAGATGAATGAAGTAGGTGTAAATCTAGACCTAGGGAACACAAGGGAGGTGGAGTGTGGAATCCTCCTATCCTCACAGAGCACCTTCCAGGTTCTTCCCTCTCCTCCCTCTCATCATTTGAAGCTCACTGTACGTCTATTTTCTCCAATCTCCTCTAGAATTGCTGTGATCTATCGGCCCGCTGGACCGGTATTAACTTTCCTTGATGACTTCTCTGCCTGGCTGCCCTACTTTCTCTCTTCTGAAATCCCCACAATCATTCTCAGAGACTTCAACATCCCTGTTACTACGAACACTTCTGCTACTTCCAAACTTCTCAGTCTAACCTCCTCATTTGGCCTGAAGCAATGGATACACAATGGATAGAGGCTTCTACTCACTCTGGTGACAACACCCTCAGCCTTGTATTCTCCCACTGATGTACTCCATGCATCCTCTCCAACAATCCTCTCCCTCTCTCTAAACACCACTAGGGATGGGCGAGCAGTTCGGGCCGAGGGTAACGTCACCAATCACCCGAATTTTCTGTGTGCTCGGTGTTTTCATTTTTTTTACTATTTACATCCCGCCAAGCGCACGGTCAATAGCTTGTTAGGAAGCTAAACTGGGAAGCCGGCCGTTGCGTCCTTAACAACAAAAGAGTCATGAGCTGTCAGGGAACAGAATGTAAAAAAAAATTGCCAGCTAGAAAAAAAATCAGGGAAAACTCCGCGTGGGGTCCCCCAAAATCCATACCAGGCCCTTATCTGAGCATTCAGCCTGGCAGTCCAGGAAAGGGGGTTACGAGTGAGTGCCCCCCCTGAATCCTACCAGGCCACATGCCCTCAACATGGGGGTACGCCCCAAAGCACCTTGTCCCTATATTGATGGGGACAAGGGCCTCTTCCCCACAACCTTGGCCTGTGGTTGTGGGGGTCTGCAGGCAGGGGGCTTATCAGAATCATGGAGCCCCCTTTAACAAGGGGGCCCCCAGATTCCACCCCCTATGTGAATGAGTTTGGGGTACATTGTAAAGATAAATGAGCCTAGGAGCCCATTTTTCACAATTCCTTTTATAGAAAAAATAAAAAAAAACCACAATGTCCTCCAATGTAGATCCATCATCATTCACGACGCTCACTGCACCTCTGGACCCCCCCAAAAAAAACCACTCCGCCCTCAAGGAATGACAATCTGACAGTTCTTAAAAAGGTAAGGAGCAGGGCCACCTGGTGACATCATCTGGTGGCCCGCCCCCTTGTGATGTAACTGACTGGTGCATGCTGGATCAGTGACATCATAAGGGGAAGGGCCACCAGGTGACATCACCAGGTGGCTCTGCCCCTTACCTATTTAAAAACTGCCACCCGGCGGAGCAGGCATTCGACAGTCAGCCTTCCTCATGGGCGGAGTTTTTTTTTTTTTCTTTTCTTGGGTCTACGGTGCAGCGGTCTTTGTGATTGACGATGGATCTACATCAGGGGACATTGGTTTTTTTATTTTATTTTTTTTTAATAAAGGAATTTTAAAAAACTGACTCATGTCTTTATTATTGACACTTTTTTGGTAATTGAGGGCCAGGATCTGGGGGCCCCCTTTTTCAAGGGGGCTTCCAGATTCCGATAAGCCCCCTGCCCCAAAGCACCCCCCCCCCCATGTTGAGGGCATGTGGCCTGGTATGGTTTGGGGGGCACTCACTTGTCCCCTATCCTGGCCTGCCAGGCTGCATGCTTGGATAAGGGTCTGGTATGGATTTTGGGGGGAAAGATATGCCATTTAAAAAAAAAATGATCATGGGGCTTCCCCTCAAAATCTATACCAGACCCTTATCCAAGCATGCAGCCTTTTTTTGGCCTGGTATGGATGGTGGGTGCACCACACACCGTTTTTTTTCCCCATTTTTTAATTTTCTTTGCCAACAATTATTTTTTTTTACATTCAGCTGTCTGTTGGAGAGCCCGCTGACAGCTGATGACTCATTTGTTGTTAAGAACGCCGTGGCCGGTTTCCCGGCCTCACTTCTTAACAACCTATTGACACTTAGCGGGATGTAAATAGTAAAATAAATAGAAGAAATGCAGAGCACACAGAAAATTTAGGTGTTTGGTGATCACCTGAAGGGGCCATTTCGGGCTGAAGTTATGCTCAGTCCAAACCGCTCGCCCATCCCTAGTGGTGTTTAGAGAGAGGGAGAGGATTGTTGGAGAGGATGCATGGAGTGCATAGGTGAGAGAATACAAGGATGAGGGTGTTGTCACCAGAGTGAGTAGAAGCCTCTATCCATTGTGTATCCATTGTTTCAGGCCAAATGAGGAGGATGGACTAAAACATTTAGAAGTAACAGAAGTGTTTGTAGTAACAGGGATGTTGAAGTCACCGAGAATGATTGTGGGGATTTCAAAGGGCCTGGTATGGACCGAGGGGGGACCCCCACACTGTTATTATTTTTATTTCCATTGTTGACAATGGCTAGGAAAATCAATTTAAATGTCTTTTTTTTTTCTTTATAAATGTCAGTTTTGCTGCAGCAGCTTCTATACACAGTACAGATACACCACTTTACAGGCAGACTAAGGCTGGATACACACTATACAACTTTTGTTGTTAGATTTCCTTTAGATTTACCTTCAACTATGTAGTGTAAAGGCCTGACTGCATACAAATTGAAACTGTTTAGGTTTGACCCCATATTATATAGTTTTGGTAAATCTAAAGGAAAAAATCTAAGGATTATTGTATAGTGTGTATCCAGTTTAAGTGGACCCCCAGGCATTGTAGTTAAAGGAATTCTTTTTTTTTTTTTTCATTTTAAGCATTAATTAAAATCATTGCTCCTATAAAAACAATATTTTGTAATGAAAAAAATTGCATTGATAGTATCAAACATGAAAAAATAATAATAATTTTAAAAAACACACACAGAAATTTCGGCCAAACGGACGATGTTCAAGCCGAACTTATGTCCGTCCCGAACCATTTGCCCATCCCTACTCCCTGTTATCTCTCACCTCGACTACTGCAACTCCCTCCTCGTTGTCTTACCTTTACATTGGCTATGCCTCCTTCAGTCCATCATGAATGCTTCTGCCAGACTCCTCCACCTTACAAACCGCTCAGCATCTGCTACCCCTCTCTGCCAATCCTTCCATTGGCTGCCACTCACCCAACAAATTAAAAATACTAACGGTAACGTACAAAGTCATCCACAACTCGGCCCCCAGCTACACCACTAACCTGGTCTCAATATTCCAACCAAGTCATCCTCTTCGATCTTCCCAATATCTTCTGCTTTCTAGTTCCCTTGTCACCTCCTCCCACTTCCAGGACTTCTCCCAAGCCTCTCCTGTCCTACTGAACTCCCTACCCCAATCTGTCTGCCTATCTCTTACTCTATCCACCTTTAGGTGTTCACTGAAAACTCATCTACCTATTCTGCCCCCCACCTAACAACTGTACTTTTATTTTCTCCATGAGCCCATCCCCCACAGTTATTACCTTTTGTATCACTTGACCCTCCCTCCTAGATTGTAAGCTCTAAAGAGCAGGGCCCTCCGATTCCTCCTGTATTGAATTTTATTGTAATTGTACTGTTTGCCCTAACATTGTAGAGCCTGCGCAAACTGTTGGCGCTTTATAAATCCTGTATAATAATAATAATATATGACTGCCTAGTCCAGCCTCTCTCAGCCAGGGTTCCTCCAAAGGTTCCTAGGGGCTCCTTGTCACTTCCTTGGGCTGTATATGGAAGTGTCACCTACCAGCCGTTTCTGGATACTGAAGTCTGTCATCATTTCATGACACACACAATTTTTTTTTATTCAATATAATTTTTATTCTAACTTTAAGTTTAACAAGAGTGCAAAAAAAAGAACAAAATGGTAAAAGGAAGAAATCCAATTGGTCAGGAAAATGACTTGTCTGGAATGTGGAGGCGGAGTCGGTAATAATTTGTGTACAATACAATACACAACGTGTTACATTATTATAACAAAGTATTGTAGAAAAGATCACACCATAGAAAATGGGGGAAAGGAGAAAATTAACCCGGATATGAAGGTGACATTTGTGTACGAGGAACACCTTAACAATTACCACCATTTTATTCTCCAGGGCCTCTGCTTTCAGAAAATATATGTTTGGGGGTTTTATCTCATCTTCAGGCCCAAAATCTGCATTTTACCATGTGTGCAAAAATAATGCAGAAACAGCTCTGGCAGTGAAAGGGTTAATGTGAGCTAGATGGGATCACTCTGCTGGGGTCACATTAGAGCTCCCCCTAGCTGCAGCCTGGTAATAACATTGCTAGGAGGTCTATTATTTTATCAGCTACATACTTCCCATCTTTATATAAACGTCTCCTGACATTTAGGGGGAAATATTGGAACATTTACATAGCAATTCTCTCAGTGACAATGCATGTGCATTCCTTCTGTGTGATTGGGGAAACAATGAATGTTATTAGGGGATTTGCTGTGTTGGTTGAAGATTTTTCATTGATATAAAATGGAAAATGTTGCATTTGGACACTAGATGGCGCTAATTGCTATGATACTGAGGCCGTCTAAAGGAATTAGGAATTTTTAGTTTTAAATCAATAGTTGGTTTAATCCTGTGGTTTTATTTTGTTTAAGTCCTTCAGTGTGTACTGTACTCATATATGCATGGGTATGATCTCGGGTAACTAAGGGGTCTATGCAAAAAATATTTTGGATGAGTGTGACAAGCATGTGTCCAGCCTTGACAAATTCTGACCGTATTCTAATAAACACAATGATCTCCTATAATCGTCAGCTCCAACTAGTGGCCATAATGAGGTATTAGTTCCTAAACACCTCAATCAGGAAAAATAGATCAATACCCCATTATGGCCACTAGATGGACCCAATGATCATAGGAAATCACTGAATGAAATAAAATAAGACCAACATTTGTCATGGATGAATGAATGCTTGTCATATTTGTTCATCTATTTTATAAAAACTAAACATGTAAGTGAAGTGGTAACTATTGAGTCAATCCCTTCATCAAACCACACATAATATCTCCCTTCAAAGGGAAAACAGAAATTATTTACAGAAAATAAAACAATATAAATATTTTCCAACCAATAACCTCCACCCAGACAAGATATGTAGAAATATAAAGACAAGCGGTGTTACCTCTCGTGCCGCACTCCGCCAAGCCACCCAAACCCACACAGGAGCAAAGGAAAGAAGTTCTCACCTAGTTTATCTCCGAGTTCTCCTTCCCTCCTGTTGGGGGATGGGAGAAGGATGGACTGAAGACAGAGAGACACGCTTCGGGGTCACCACTGGTAAGTAGAGCCTTGAAATGAAGGACATCAACTTCAGAATTTCTGTCTTGTCTGTGTAAAGTTTACTGATAAAGATATATGGGATCTCACAGCTTCTAGCTCTGTAACCCGCTATATCATTATCAGTAACCGTCACACAGACAAGCAAGACATTCTGAAGGTGATTCCTTCATTTCACGGCTCTACTTACCACTCTACACCCCAAAATTTACTCAGCCAATGAAAAGCCAACACGGGACAACACTTCATCCATGTCTCTGGTCATCTCTGATCTCCTTATGAAGTGTTTCTTACATGATGAAGATCAGCCATGGAGTATATCTGAGGTGTATATCAGGGTGTGCTTCTTCCCCACATGTCCACCAACATTCATATAGAAGACATTTCCCACACTCAAGGCACTAATACACCTCCAGGGTTGTGTGGGACCCCTGATGTACAGGAAGATAAGACTTCAGTGAGGAACAATTCCCTCACTCAGGACAGGAATACGGCTTCTCCCCGTGTGAGATCTCTGATGTCTGTAAAGATTGGACTTGTGTGAAAAACATTTCCCGCACTCAGGACAAGAATACAGCTTTTCCCCCGTGTGAGATCTCTGATGTGTGTAAAGATGGGACGTCTGTGAAAAACATTTCCCGCACTCAGGACAGGAAAACGGCTTTTCCCCCGTGTGAGATCTCTGATGTGTGTAAAGATGGGACGTCTGTGAAAAACATTTACCGCACTCATGACAGGAAAACGGCTTCTCTCCCGTATGAGATCTCTGATGTATGTAAAGATGAGACTTTAGTGAAAAACATTTCCCGCACTCATGACAGGAAAACGGCTTCTCCCCCGTATGAGATCTCTGATGTTTGTGAAGATTAGACTTTAGTGAAAAACATTTCCCGCACTCAGGACAGGAAAACGGCTTTTGCCCCGTGTGAGATCTCTGATGTGTATAAAGAGTGGACTTCTGTGAAAAACATTTCCCGCACTCAGGACAGGAATACGGCTTCACCCGTGTGTGAGATCTCTGATGTCTGTGAAGATGAGACTTCCGTGAAAAACATTTCCCACACTCAGGACATGAATGTAGCTTCTCCCCCGTGAGAGATCTCTGATGTATGTAAAGATTGGCCTTCTGTGAAAAACATTTCCCGCACTCAGGAAAATAAAGTGACTTCTCCCCAGTGTGAGATCTCTGATGTGTTTGAAGATGAGACTTTAGTGAAAAACATTTCCCACACACAGGACAGGAAAACGGCTTCTCCCCTGTGTGAGATCTCTGATGTGTGTAAAGAGAGGACTTCTGTGAAAAAGATTTCCCACACTCAGGACAGGAATATGGCTTTTCCCCCGTGTGAGATCTTTTATGCACATTAACACTATATTTAGAACGGAAACGTTTCCCGCACTCAGGACAGGAATGCGTTTTTTCTCCTGTATGAGATCTTTCATGCTCGTTAAGTTTTGACTTAAAAGGGAAACCCTTCCCGCACTCATTACAGGAAAAACTCTTAGCTGTTGGCAGGATGGCACCGTCCCTCACAGTCTGAGGTTCCTCAGGATAAGAGGAATACGATGGTCCGGCACCGTCCCTCACAGTCTGAGGTTCCTCAGGATAAGAGGAATACGATGGTCCGGCACCGTCCCTCACAGTCTGAGGTTGCTCAGGATAAGAGGAATACGATGGTCCGGCACGGTCCCTCACAGTCTGAGGTTCCTCAGGATAAGAGGAATACGATGGTCCATCTACACTGTGTGGTCCCGGATGGACATTTGAGGTAGCCGGGTTTTCTCCTGGACTATACTGTGTGATGTCCTCATCTTCTACTTTACAGTCTGGAGACAAAGTGAGACAATCCTCTGAGGTTTTCCTCATCTCCCGTCCATCTACTAAAATAGAAATAAAAACATTATTACTAGACATCAGCAGATTGGTTCCCCAAAACCAGAACTCCGCCCACATCAGGCAGCTTTGTCTCTGAGGATCTTACAATTACACCCTCAAGGTAACTAGTAAATGGTAAAGGGTGACTAGGTGACCCAGGAGCCACACATCAAGTCAAGACCTGCTGTATGATAGTAAATGGCAATCTCAGTCTAGACCTACGCCAGGCCACGGCTTGATGTGCGGGACACCGACTCACTATCTACCAATATAAAATGTCCAGCTGGTAGGAAATGGGTGTAACAAAAGAGAATCCATATTATGTGTATATATAGCAGTGGTAGAGGGGAGAGAGCAGAAGTCAGGAGTATGTAATGTACAACATATTGTATAAGATACAAGAGATACGACTATATAGTATCAGAATCATGTAATGTACAACATAGAGTATATAGTGCAGGGTCAGGAGTATGTAATGTACAATATACAGTATATAGTGTAGGGGTCAGGACTCATAAGTAAGGCACAGCCAGTGAACAGCAGAGTAAGTAACCCCCGGGAGAATTGTTCTATCAAAGCTTAGTAGACCTGGGCATGGGGAAGGAAATCTAAAGCACATATCCCAGGCAGTGCCGGTAGAAGGTCACCTATAGCCCAGGGCGAACATGCCAATCAGCGCCCCCTCCCCCAATATGTATGAGCATTATGCGTCAGCAAAACTCCCCCCCCCAAAAAAAAACAAAAAAAAAAAACAAACATTGGGCACTAATCTGCATGATTACCCCACACATCCCTACTAGCACAAATCCTTCTCCCCAAAATAAATTATCCCCTAGTACAAATCCCCCCCTTTACCATATCACCTATTCTAGTACAAACCCCCCAAAATTGGCCCTCCTAGCACAAATCCCCCTCCCAACACAAATCACCCATGAATCACCACTTCTAGCACACCCCAATTTCCCATCCTATAACAATTCTTTGCCCCTGCTGCTACTTAAATTACTCCTCCCAACTCCTTACATTTCTCCTCCTTGCGGTGCCCCCCCACCTCACATACCACAGTGCCCAGGGCAGCCGCCCCCTCCTGCCCACCCCTTGTCCCGACTCTGACCCCAGGTGCCTAGATCTAGTAACTCTTCTGGTGAAAATGAACATTTTGCTGCCAGCTGAACCCCAGAATCTCCATAAATCCAGTCTAGAGACATAAATTGTGTCTGCAGCACAGAGAAGGAAGATTATCCGAGAGAAATACAGGAATACAGAACGGGAACACAGCTCAGGAAAGTGACCAGGGTATTACAGACTGATATCACCCAGTCCCCGCCCTACTCTGGGCCAATCAGTGAGCAGTATGGGTGGAGGGATGTATTTAGTGTTAATGACCCACCTGTGCTGATCTCTGTAGGAGTGTCCTCCTCTATAAATGTCCCCGTTATTCCATCCTCCTCCATAGACTGCTGATCATCCCTCTCATACCTCTCTTCTTCTTCTGCTTTAACCTCAAATTCTATATCAATTGGATCTCCACTCTAAACCAAGAAAATGAAAGAATATCATCTGTAAAACATAAGCTTCAATATTGTGACATCATATTTAAAAAAAATCACTTCAATGAGTCCATGTTCTAGATGCTCCGTCCCACCAACCTTGTAACAGTGAGTGATGGTGTGACCTTCCTGTGTGGAATCCCGGGAATACAGAGGACGGGGACATCTCTCTGGTGGGTTCCTGGTATTAGGTGGCTCCATCATATCCTTGTGTCCTTCTGAAAACTCCTCCATCACTCCATACTCCTCATCCTCCTCTTTATACTCTTCTTTAACAACAATATTATCATCCCCGGGGTTTCCACTCTGAATATATAATAAAACATTCATTGTAACAAACATGCTGTGTATAAATCAGAACTGTCAGTGATTGTTCCTCATCTACCTGATGATGGTGAGGGATGGTGTGACCTTCCTGTATGGAATCCTGGGAATACAGAGGACGGGGACATCTCTCTGGTGGGTTCCCATTACTGGATCCATCTGTAGGAAACACACACACTGACTGAATACATTGTTTCTATGTGTTTATCAGATGATGGGGGATCTAGGTGGATCCTCCGTACTGCTCTCTCCTTTACAATAAAGTCTCCTCTTACCCGGTGATGTGAGGGGCGGCTGATTCTCCATCATGACGTCGTTGTAGAGATCCTTGTGTCCTTCTAAATACTCCCACTCCTCCATGGAGAAATAGACAGTGACATCCTGACACCTTATAGGAACCTGACACACACAATGATACAGTCACCATCCAGACACATCCCTTGTCTGTTACTGGATAATGTCCCAGGACAGTGGCAGCTGGTGCTCAAAATTTTTTTTTGGGGGGGGGGGGGGGGGCGCAAACAGAAAAATGTAATAGGCATTGCTTTGCGGCAAAAAACGCTGTAAAAAATTGCGTGACTTTGAGGTCACAAAAGTGTGAAAGGGGCCTTCAGTAATTAAGGTATAGTGTGCCCCCTTTTAATGCAGAGAAACCAGCGTGCCCCCTTTCAATGCAGACAGACCAGCGTGCCGCGCCCCCTTAAATGTAGACAGACCAGTGCACTTACTTGCAGCAGCGACTTCTCCTCGCGTCCTCCCGCCGCCTCTTCCTCGGACAATGCCATGGTTTTTGCCTTTCGGCCAATCAGGAAGTGGGTCTCGGACCCGCTTCCTTATTGGCCAGGAGGAGGATTCGTGTGACAATAGCGAATTTTCATTCGCTATTGTCACACAATGGGGGGACTCGGGGTGCACTGCTCTGCGCCCCAGGTCCACCCTTTTCTGAAGCCTATTAGAGCCTCTGGCTCTAATCAGGTGATTAAAAAAAAACCCAGTTGAACCCCCTGCCCCCCAACGCACCAGCCGCCACTATCCCAGAATTCCCAGCATCGCTCACCTCTCCTGTCAGCAGCTCCATCATCTTCTTGGCGACTTCTAGAATCTTCTGCATGTTGTGTCTCTCGGGTTTTAGGAAGTCACATGGAGGCACTGTGATGGTCATATGATCACCTGACTTCAGAGGAGGAAATCTCTGTATTGAGGAACCAATAGGAATATCATGTTAGAATCCCAGAATCCCCCTCACCTCACCGGTCAGGTCTGTGTTTTATTAATAGAGATGAGAGTGATGTCATGTGACCTCCCAGAATCCTCCTCACCTCTCCAGTCAGGTCTGTGTTTTATTAATAGAGATAAGAGTGATGTCATGTGACCTCCCAGAATCCTCCTCACCTCTCTAGTCAGGTCTGTGTTTTATTAATAGAGATAAGAGTGATGTCATGTGACCTCCCAGAATCCTCCTCACCTCTCCGGTCAGGTCTGTGTTTTATTAATAGAGATAAGAGTGATGTCATGTGACCTCCCAGAATCCTCCTCACCTCTCTGGTCAGCAGGTAGATGATCTCCAGGGTGAGGTTTAGTATCTTCTCAGTCATGTGACTCCGTTCCTCCTCCATCCTCATTGGTGCCATCATTTGATCTATACAGGTCTCCTTGTAGAAGGATAACTATGGGAAATGAAAGTAAGAATTATTTGGATGGTATTGGTCACAATAATAGGATGGGGATTTGAGGGTGGTAATCGGAGAGTTGCTGTACATTTAAGAACTACTCTCCCCATGAGAATTCATTTAATCTGGACTGTTTCGGGTTTGTTACATCTTGGAGGACCTTGGACCCTCTTAGCCTGTCAGATCAGAATTTCCCTTTTCTCTGTTGGATTTGTTTGGTTTCTGAGCTGGTTTGCAGCTGAAACAGAACTCCTCTAAGAACAAGTGCTCACCAACGAATGAAGGAATTCCCTTCTTCATCTTACATAATATTCCAGAACAAATCACATGACCACTGAGACAATAAGATGGTTAAGATTGCCAGTTCTGTAAGGTCTGAAAAATAAGTGCAGGTGGGGTGGGAGGACAATCATAGACCCCCCTCTGTCCCTCAGAGTCCCCTGAGCCCTCCAGCCCCCTATTCCCTCAGAGTCCTGAAGCCTGACTAACCCCTCAAGGTTCTCAGAGTCCTTCAGAGGCCCCTAAAGTCTTCCAGCTGCACTAAACCCTCACATCCCCTCAGCTCCTATACTTCCCTCAGTATTTTCCTCCCTCGGACACTAATGATGGAACATATTCTTCATGGCAGGCTGTGGAATGTTTTTTTCCTCCTGACCAGCAATGTAAGGGGCTCTATGTTCCATACTCCTGACCCATGCACTCGTTCTTTGTGTTGGCTGCATATTATAATGATTGCCCATTGGCTGCCTGTGTTGTGTAATAATTGCCCTTTGTAGGCCATGTATGGTCAGGATTAGAGATGTACTCAGGTGTGTTCCAGTTCGCACGTGCCCGATCCCGCCAGGAAGCCGACACTGCAGTCCACTAATCACAGGCAGTGAGACATTTACTGATCTGTGCAGCTGCGGATTGGGAAATGTCTCACTGCCTGTGATTAGCGGAGTGCAGTGTCGGCTTCCTGGCGGGATCGGGCACGTGGAAACTCGAACACGCCCGAGCCCATCTCTAGTCAGGATGGTCATTGTCTTGTATATTTATTGTCAGTGCTGTTTGTTTAGAGGAACATATTACTAGAATTTATCTCCAAAATTAAGAGAATGGTTCGGCCCCGAAAGTGGGGAAATGTTCTGACCCTGAAGGGGTTAATCTAGGTTTCCACACTATATATGTGTGTATCATCATCCGCTGGAGATAAAAGACGTCACAGTGACTATGGAGGAAGAGGATGGACATGACGGGAGGTTACTGGGTGTAAATAGAAAATAAGCTCTTATTACCTCATCTGCTGCCACTTCCAGCAATGTCTCCTCTCTACTTCGTCCCAACTCAACTCTCACCCGGAACTTCCTGTCTGTACTGACATCACTTCCTGTCTGTATTCCATAGAGACTTCCTGTCCGGGTAGAAGTGATATCACCACCTTGTGGAGCTCTGAGGAACTGCAGCCCTGAGAAATGTCTTGCAGTGTGAATACTGCCTTGTGCTGTGTGTGTATGTGCTAGTGATCGACCGATATCTGTTTATCGTTGCCGATACCGATATTTTGCCGATCACATATCGGTATCGGCCGATATTTTCACACATGTAAAATTTTGCCCAAAAAACACAAAATTCAACACAAATCTCTTAATAAACATGTGAATCTTTATTTATTTACATTTTTAACATGAAGTGCTCATTCTTCACACCTCAACTGCATTAAAACTGATAGGAAATCTTCAATTGCAGGGACATTTGCTTTGCATTTCGCAACATCTGATTGTATGCATAATAAAGTGCAGCGGTAGTGGACTCACTCACTGCAAAATGTTACTGCAGTGCAGTCAGTGCAAAACTGCTAGAAAAAAAGCTAGGCAACAACAACAGCTACACAAAAAATACACATACACAGTGGATTGGATGGACTGGAGTTAGTGGAGGACCACCTTTGCGGTAAGGCACTGACTGCAACTAATCCAGTGCAGTCAGTGCAAAGCTGCTAGCAAAAGAGCAAGGCAACAGCTACACATGTCACAGTGGATTGGACTGGGCTGGAGTCAGTGGAGGACTACCTCTGTCTGCAGTACGGCACTCACAGCAACTACTGCAGTCAGTGCAAAACTGCTAGAAAAAAAGCTAGACAACAGCTGGACAGTGGATTGGAGTCACTCAGCGGACTACCTCTACAGTAGGGCACTCACTGCAACTACAGCACTCCCCAGGGGGCAGGGCTACACGTATAAGATTGGAGCACCAGCACCTTTATTGCAATTTTGCACATCACTGAAGATACCTTTGATTTTTTTTTTTATGAACTTGGCACTTTATGCATTTCAATATATTTATTTATTGGTCACCCTTTGATACAATTTTGGAATATTTATATGGTTATTTTATCACTGTCACACATTTTTGACAGCACTAGCACTTTATATCCACTGTGACACTTTCTGATAGTGATTACGGAAACAGAATCACATTATTATATGGTTTAAACATATGGTAGCACTTTCACTTTTATCTCACTGTGCATAGTCACCATCTTTAGTTATTTATTGATTTATTTGCAGTATTACTTTGGCGCTACATTAATTTTATTTTATACCTATATTTGTGTTATGTGGAAGCACTGAATGTATGCTGCCATTGGCATTTTTTATAGTTTTATTGTGGTTTAGCACTGATTTTATTTACATTTACTAAGGGTGCATGCTTTGGCCAATCACATAATGCACCGCGCGCATGCAGTGCATTATGGGCGCTTGAATTTCCTGCGAAGAAGCACATTTGTTTGTCATTCGACGAACGATCAAACGGCCGATGTTTGAGTCGAACTTACCTTCTACTCAAACTTGAAGCTCATCCCCAATCACCAGAAACAGTAACCATTGGTCCCAAATCTCTAATGGTTTTTTTATGTATGTTTTGAGTTTTGCTAACACAATTTTTTGGAACGTTAGTAAAACATAAATTTTTGTTTCCACAGATCCTCCTCCTCCCTTCGGTATGACTCCCCCATTAAGAACTTCACCAAGCCGACCATTATGCGGCACCTGCATTTGAAGCTGTGGCAGAGATTCCACCACCGCACATCAGTGCAGGACCTTCAGCGCTCTTGGAGTGACATAAAGAGGCGCACCATAGTGGATGGACAGCGACCTTCTGTTTATAAAAATGCCCAATGAATCTCATTGATGGCATTGCTCCTGTATGTACCGCCTGCCCTAAGTAAATGTCCAATGGACATTCCCTAATGCATTCCTAGCTTTGTCTTAAAAATTGTAGGGGCGCTGAGTATATTGCTACCATGTGGAGAAGCAGCTGGATATTTGTGTCCTAAAATTGTGTGTAACTTGTGCTGTTTTTATCTGTAGAGACCAGCGATGATGAGGAGGAGCAGCAGGAGGCTCATCCACCTCAGGACCACTGTAAGTACTTTGACTGTGAATGTGTTCTGTGTCTTTGTTCTAAGTTGGAGGGCTGCATTTTTTATTATATATGTTTTCTCTTTTGTGGTTTATGTAGTTTCAGTGATGGGTGAAGAGGAGGAGGGTGAGAAAGGAGGAGGAGATGGAGGAGGCGGTGGAGGAGAAGATATCTGAAGAGAGGGGCGAGGAGGGCACCTGCCCTCAAGGTAAATGTAAGTACCCTCCATGTGTTTGTGTCTTCTTTGGGTCCCTATTTAAACTGGAAGGGCTGCAATGTTTGTTTTTCTTGGTTTTGGTTGATGTAGCAGCAGACATCTATGATGTTGGGGAGGACAGGGGGAAAGGGGAGGCTGCCCCCCCCAGCCCACTGTAACTACTTTCAATGGGTTGGCCTACTTTCTGTGTCCCTTTTCCAAATGGCTGTTCTTAAATGATTGTATTTTTTCTTTGTGTTTCTAGTATCTGCCATGTGGTCACCCCATGGGGAGGAGAAGGCCCATGGAGGAGAGGAGGCAGGCTCCCTTCAGGCACACTGCAAGTACATTCAATGGGATTCTCACATGTAATGTGTGTGCTAGGGTGATGTGTATATGTGCAAATGTAAGTTTGTGGAAGATTCAGTGTATTTTAGCTAGATGTGACAGGAAGGTTGAAGTGGAGTTTGACATGGAGGATTGTGAAAGTCAAGGATAGAGAATATCCTATCAGGGCCATCTAACAATGACCACTAATTGCAAGTTTATTTTGGGTAACACAGTCAGTGTGGAGAGGGTAGTGGTTAACTTTCCCGATTTGATTGTTCTTTATAAGCATCAAAAAAGGAGATTGTCAAAACACTTTGATGTTGTTGGTGCCTCAGCCATACCTTTTCAGAGAACCACCTTCAGCACAGAAGCATGGAGTACATATCTTTAAGGCTACATGGTAAAGGGAGGTGCTGCGCTAGAAACGAAGTGAGTATATATCAGTCCAATAAGACAATAGGTCCATCAATCCACCAGGGTCAGCTGTTAAGGCAAATAGGTGCTACCACCACCAGATCACCTTCAACCACACTGCCTCTTACCGTCCTGTTATTAATGCAAAGTATCCATATCCCACTATAGGCTCATCCAGAGTTCATATTCAGCACCCAGTAAGGCCAGATAATGGTCCAGGATCAGGCAGGCTCCCAGGAAAGGGTCACACAAATTCCCAGGCTCAGGATCTGGTCCCCAGGGAGGATTAACAAAAAGCCCCAAGAATAGTAAAACACTCAGAGTAGTACGTATGAAATAAAGGGCAATATTTATTTTAAAGCTGTTCAACTCACATAAACATGCAGAGCATGGTCAGTGTGTGTGTACAGTCTGGGTTCCAACCGACAAAATGGCCGCTGCATCCTCGGCGCAATGAGGTCACACCTTCCAGTCCCGCCCAACGCCTCGTTTCATCAGCAAATAACTCATCAGGGCCCCTGAAGCAGAATGCTAGCAGAGTAGCAATCAGCTTCAGCACTGAAAACACATATATATATATATATTTAGATAGATGTACAATTGGCTTACCAGTAGACAATCTCCAAATAGACAAGCTCCCAGTAGACAAACTCTCAGATCAGCTGGGATAATTGACGATTTATTTTGAATCAGCTGTGAATGCTGTCACTTGGCGAACACTTCCGCTTCACAGGCATGTCCAATCATCTTAGCTGCATGTACTTATCACAAATTTTACCAATTTAACAATCTGTAGACACAACCCCCCAACACAACTGATGTGATGATGGTTGGACCAGAACCCATGACATATCAGTCAGGGTCTATGTGCAGATACCACTACACCACAGTGCTAAGTGCAATCCATGCCTGTAAGTTTCAAATTAAACTCCTAATTGTAAAAGCCGCGATCGCCAATAATGCCGCTCTAATCGGAATTCACTATTGAATTTAACTATTACAAATTCGCCTGGGCATTATTTTAACTAATTTAACACGGCGAGAAAAAATAGAACTGGAGCAGTGCAATTCTTTCAGCTTAGTGAATTACTCCCCCCCCCCCCCCCCCGTGTCTGACAGTCCTCCACAATATCGCAGTCCTGCTATACGGCGCTGATCACCGCCATCACTAGAAAAAATATATATCCCATAGTTTGTAGATGATATAACTTTTACACAAACCAATTAATATACACTTAATTTTACCAAAAATATGTAGCAGAATACAAATTGTAATAAATTGATGAAGAAATTTTGATTTTTTTACATTTCTTTTTATTGGATGTTTTATGTAAGAAAGTAAAAAATATTTTTTTTTTTCAAAATTGTCTTTTTTTGTTTATAGCGCAAAAAATAAAAACCGCAGAGGTGATCAAATACCACCAAAAGAAAGCTCTATTTGTGGGGAAAAGGACATCAATTTTATTTGGGTACAGCATCGCACGACCGCACAATTGTCCGTTATAGTAATGCAGTGCCGAATCGCAAAAAATGGCCTGGTCATGAAGGGGGATAAATCTTCCAGGAGCATAAGTGGGTAACTAATGCCTGGAAAATTTGGTCATGTAAAGATTTATCAGGACGCCTGAACCCTCCTAGGACAGCCTAGGATGGATGTGTTCCCCATTCCCACAGAAAGATTGGTCTCTTGTACAATGTCACGTCCGGTTATGTGTCGGTTATCTAGGCTCAGGCCTTCCACGTGCTGAATGATCACAGGAATTACTGCTGGGGGCTGGGAACCGTCACGGCCGGGATCCTCACTGACCCACGTTTACACCAATCAAATCTCTTCCTGCGGCTGAGCGTCTCTTCACTGTACTGTGCTTGAAGTCTTCCATAGATATCTGCAGGTTTTACACCTTCCTTCACAAGAACCTCCATCACCAAACGCTGTTCCACGCAAGCACTAACACTGTTATCTGCCATCCTGAATAACGCTCCCTGGACTGCCCGCCACATGTGCGCCCCCCATCAGTAATAGGACACACCTACCTCTCACTACTGCATGTAGGACTGCCATGCTACCACCCCTTTCTATACCTGTAAAATGAAAAGTCCTGGTTTGACTTGAATGTCCCTCATAGAGCAATACCGCATTATGGCCACTAGATTTAGCCAAGGAAATCAGTGTATGAAATAAAATACATCCAATATTCATCATGGCTAGGAGCATGCCGGTCACATTCATTCAACTAAACAGACCTCGAAGTGTGAAATCTTACACCACAAAATGTACTCAGTCAATGAAAGGTAATGACTCCATTTTTATTTTTCTCCTGCTATCAATGGCCAACACGGGACAACACTTCATCCATGTCTTTGGTGATCTCTGATCTTCTTATGAAGTGTTTCTTACATTATGAAGATCAGCCATGGAGTATATCTGAGGTGTATATCAGGGTGTGCTTCTTCCCCACATGAGAGCTGTGATGTCCAGCAACATTCATGTAGAAGTAATTTTCCGCACTCAGGCACTGAGTACAGGAAGACAGGACTTCAGTGAGGAACAATTCCCTCACTCAGGAAAGGAATGTGGCTTCTCTGCTGTGTGACATCTCTGATGTCTGTAAAGATTGGACTTATCTGAAAAACATTTCCCGCACTCAGGACAGGAATATGGCTTCTCCCCTGTGTGAGATCTCTGATGTGTGTAAAGACTCGACTTCTGTGAAAAACATTTCCCACACTCAGGGCAGGAATACGGCTTCTCCCCTGTGTGAGATCTCTGATGTTTGTAAAGAACAGACTTCTGTGAAAAACATTTCCCACAATCAGGACAGGTATACGGCTTCTCCCCCGTGTGAGATCTCTGATGTGTGTAAAGATCAGACTTCTGTGAAAAACATTTCCCGCACTCAGGACAGGAATTCAGCTTTTCCCCTGTGTGAAACATCTGATGACTGTAAAGCCTGGACTTCTCTGAAAAACACTTCCCACACTCAGGACAGGAATATGGCTTCTCTCCTCTGTGAAACCTCTGATGTCTGTGAAGATTGGACTTCAATGAAAAACATTTCCTGCACTCTGGACAAGAATACGGCTTCTCACCTGTGTGAGATCTTTTATGGACATTAAGTTCACATTTAAAATGGAAACACTTCCCACACTCAGGACAGGAATACGGCTTCTCCCCCGTGTGAGATTTCTGATGTGTGTAAAGATTGGCTTTTTGTGAAAAACATTTCCCACATTCAGAACAGGAATATGGTTTTTCTTTTTTGTGAGATTGTTTATGTTTTACAAGTTCTGATTTTTCTAAAAAACACTTCTCGCACTCGGTACAGGAAAACCTCTTATCTGTTAGAAGGACGGCATCATCCCTCAGAGTCAGAGTTTCCTCAGGATAAGAGGAATACGATGGTCCGGCACTGTCCCCCACAGTCTGAGGTTCCTCAGGATAAGAGGAATACGATGGTCCGGCACTGTCCCTCACAGTCTGAGGTTCCTCAGGATAAGAGGAATACGATGGTCCGGCACTGTCCCTCACAGTCTGAGGTTCCTCAGGATAAGAGGAATATGATGGTCCGGCACTGTCGCTCACAGTCTGAGGTTCCTCAGGATAAGAGAAATACGATGGTCCGGCACCGTCCCTTACAGTCTGAGGTTCCTCAGGATAAGAGGAATATGATGGTCCATCGACACTGTGTGGTGCCGGATGGACATTTGAGGTCGCCGGGTTTTCTCCTGGACTATACTGTGTGATGTCCTCATCTTCTACTTTACAGTCTGAAGACAAAGTGAGACAATCCTCTGAGGTTTTCCTCATCTCCCGTCCATGTACTAAAATAGAGATAAAAAGATTATTACTAGACATCAGCAGATTGGTTCCCCTAAACCAGGACTCCGCCCACATCAGGCAGCTTTGTCTCTGAGGATCTTACAATTCCCCCTCAATATAACTAGTAAATGGGTCCTCTGATCTCCTACCAGTTAATTTCTTTATTCAAGGACCTTAGTGAGAGAGTGAGGAAACAACGAGAACTGTCTTTTATAGGAGTGACAGTGATGAGGGGACAAGTGTCCCCACCCCCTCTGTCACTCACTGCCATCTTCCCAACACAAGAAGTCCCGCACTTCCTTTAGTCCATGATGTAGTCAGGAATAACAGCGGGGCTGAGCCCCACCAGAGGTCAGAGAGTGAGAATGGGGGGAGAACAACCAAGATGAAGACCGGACTGATCCTTAAAGAGGTTGTAAACCCCCCAAAATGTTTTTTTTTCTTTTTGCAACCTGCAAGACAAACACATAATGAGCTAGTATGCATCGCATACTAGCTCACTATGAAATACTTACCTCAGAACGAGCCCCCGCCATGCTGCCCGCTTACCTGTATGACGACATGTCAAGTCGCCCGTCTTCCAGGATCGCAGCATCCAGCCATCTGATTGGCCGGAGCCGCGGTGACGTCACTCCCACGCATGCGCGCGGGAGCTGACGGTCACGGCACGGAGCTCTGAAGGAACGGCACGAGCGGCCGTTCCTTCAGAGCGCATGCACCAGTGACGTCACTGGCTGCATGTAGGGTAAATATCTCCTAAACGGTACATGTTTAGGAGATATTTACAGTACCTATAGGTAAGCCTTATCATAGGCTTACCTATAGGTACAAGTTACAGAGGAGGGTTTACTTCCTCTTGAAGACAGTCATCATTCGGTTTTTGACTCCTCCCTCATTATCACTTTCTGTTTAAGGTTCCAAAGTTTGAGGATGTTATCACATTATTATCAACATGTAAAAGTCTGTCCTCCAATCAAATCATCAGATATAAAATGTCCAACTGGTAGAAAATAGGAGCAAAAGAAGTAAGGCCTATGCAATGTACAATTTATTATACAGTATAAGACACAACAGTTATATCTGTACAGTATCAGAACCATGTAATGTACAACACACAGTATATAATATAAGAGTCAGGACAGGGAATGGGCCAAACACCCCTGTTTAGTTCACAGCAGAACTCCTGAACAGGGGAAATGTTCTAACCCGAACTGAAAACCCCACTGAAGTCCATGGGAGCCAAACAAAGCACCTTGTCCCCATGTTGATAGAAACAAGGGCCTCTTCCCAACAACCCTGGGCTGTGGTTGTCAGGGTCTGCAGGCGGGGGGCTTATCGGAATTTGGATGCCCCCTTTAACAAGGGGGCCCCCAGATCCTGGCCCCCCCTATGTAAATAGGTATCAGGTACATAGTACCCCTACCCATTCACCATAATAGTCTCAAAAAAAGTAATAAACACAAGAGACAGTTTTTGACCCATTCTTTATTAAAAATCAAAAAAATAGTTTCCCTCTATGTAAATCCATCGTCAATCATGATGCTCGCTGGACCCGAAAATTCAAAAACGTTCTTGCCTCCTGGGAGGCCTCCCTCCATCTGCCTGCTTTGACATTCCTTTTAAAGGCAAGAGGGGGGGTCATATGGCTTCATCGCCCAGTGGCACCGCCCCCTTCTGAGGTCACATGGCCAGCATACACCAGTTAGTGACGTCAGGTGGTAGAGCCTCCAAGTGACGATAAGCCCCCACCTGCAGACCCTGACAACCACAGCCTAGGGTTGTCGGGAAGAGACCCATAATCAGTGGAAGCCTAAATGTTTACATGTGGGACCTCTGCAACTTGTCACACCGCTGCCTCCCATCTCCTGAGACTGCACTCAGTGACTTGGGTCTGAGACTATACAGACATATCCCTCCACCCGGCACAGCCAACAGACAACAGAAGAAGTAACCCTGGGAGAATTATTCTGTCAGAGATCTTACTAGTCCAGGACATGAGGTAGAAGACCCAATGCACATACCTCAGGTGCCTAGGTCTAGTAATGTCTATGGTGAAAATGAACATTTTGCTGCCAGCTGAACCCCAGAATCTCCATAAATCCAGTCTAGATACATAAATTGTGTCTGCAGCACAGAGAAGGAAGATTATCAGAGAGAAATACAGGAATACAGGACGGGGAACACAGCTCAGGAAAGTGACCAGGGTATTACAGGCTGATATCACCCAGTCCCCGCCCTACTCTGGACCAATCAGAGAGCAGTATGGGTAGAGGAATGTATTTAGTGTTAATGACCCACCTGTGCTGATCTCTGTAGGAGTGTCCTCCTCTATAAATGTCCCCGTTATTCCATCCTCCTCCATAGACTGCTGATCATCCCTCACATACCTCTCTTCTTCTTCTGCTTTAACCTCAAATTCTATATCGATTGGATCTCCACTCTAAACCAAGAAAATTATACAAAAGATCATTTGTGAAAAGCGTTAATCTTGTGATATCAGATATTGTAAAAAAAAAAAAAAAAAAAAAAATCCACTCACTGCCTCCATGAGTCCCATGTTCTAGACACATCCCTTGTCTGTTACTGAATAATGTCCCAGAATTCCCAGCACCGCTCACCTCTCCTGTTAGCAGCTCCATCATCTTCTTGGTGACTTCTAGAATCTTCTGCATGTTGTGTCTCTCAGGTTTTAGGGAGTCACATGGGGGCACTGTAATGGTCATTCGATCACCTGACTTCAGGAGAGGAAATCTCTGTATTGAGGTACCAATAGGAATATCATGTTAGAATCCTAGAATCCTCCTCACCTCTCCGGTCAGGTCTGTGTTTTATTAATAGAGATAAGAGTGATGTCATGTGAGCTCCCAGAATCCTCCTCACCTCTCTGGTCAGGTCTGTGTTTTATTAATAGAGATAAGAGTGATGTCATGTGACCTCCCAGAATCCTCCTCACCTCTCCGGTCAGGTCTGTGTTTTATTAATAGAGATAAGAGTGATGTCATGTGACCTCCCAGAATCCTCCTCACCTCTCCGGTCAGGTCTGTGTTTTATTAATAGAGATAAGAGTGATGTCATGTGACCTCCCAGAATCCTCCTCACCTCTCCGGTCAGCAGGTAGATGATCTCCAGGGTGAGGTTTAGTATCTTCTCAGTCATGTGACTCCGGTCCTCCTCCATCCTCACTGGTGCCATCATTTGATCTATACAGGTCTCCTTGTAGACGGATAACTTTGGGAAATGTAAGAATTATTTGGATGGGATCAGTCACACAATAATAGGATGTAGGATGTGGATGTGTGGAGATGTGGGGGGGGGGGGGTAATAGGAGGATTGCTGTACATTTAACCACCTCAATACTGGACACTTTTACCCCCTTCCTGCCCAGACCAATTTTCAGCTTTCAGCGCTCTCAAATGACAGTTACTTAGTCATGCAACACTGTACCCAAATGTAATTTGTATCGTTTTTTAATTAAAAAAAAAAAAATTTGTCTGTTATAAAATGTTGCAAATAAAAAATCTTCTTCATAAATTTAGGGAAAAACTGTATTCTGCTCCACTTCTTAGATAAAAATAACCTAAATCCATTTATATTTAGTCTGTAGGAAAATTAGAGTCCACAAACCATGGGATATACAGTGATCAGCATAAATGAGTACACCCTTTTTGAATCAATATCTCAATGAACACAAGAACAATTTCCAACATTGTGATAAAACTGAGTTCTATAGAACATTTGTTTGGCTCATTACATGAAAGTAAGGATAATAATATAACTTAGATTACACAATATTCAGTTTTTAGTTGATGCAAAAATGAACACACCCCACAACAAAAACTCCCCCATCTAGTATTTTGTATGACCTCCATGATTTGTAAGGAACGCACCAAGTCTTCTAGGCATGGAATGAATGGCCACATATTTCAACATCAATCTTTTTCCATTCTTCAAGAACGACCTGTTTTAGAGCCTGGATGCTGGATGGAGAGTGATGTTCATCTCTTTTGAATTCCCCATAGGTGTTCCCCGATTGGGTTCAGATCAGGAGACTTACTTGGCCACTGAATCACTTTCTCCCGGTTCTTCTTCAGAAATGCAACAGTGACTTTAGATGTGTGTTTTGGATCATTGTCATGTTGGAAAAGTGTGTGCCAAGGGCACGGAGTGATGGTAGCATCTTCTCTTTCAATATAGAGCAGTACATCTATGAATTCATGTTTGTGACACCATTAATGAAATGCAGCTCCCCGACACCAGCAGCACTCATGCAGCCTCACAGAAGGACACTGCCACCACCATGTTTCACTCTAGACACCATGCATTTTTCTTTTACTCCTCACCTTTGGAACGCCATACAGTTTTGAAGCCATCAGTTCCAAAAGCATTTATCTTGGTCTCATCACTCCAGAGTACACAGTCCCCGTAGTCTTCTTATTTTTCACCCTGGAAAATTTTAAGGTGGACTAAAGCCCATGCTTCCTTCATGGCCGACACCCATTCATGCCATTCCTCTGCAGAGTATGCCGTATTGTGTCATGGGAAACAATCACCCCAGTTTGGTTTCTACTTCTTTATCTAACTGCAATGAACTTGCATGGCCATTTTCTCCAACCCTACTCATCAGAAGACGCTCCTTTGGAGGTGATAACTTCCGTGGGCGGCCTGGACGTCTCTGTGAGATGGTTGCAGTTCCATTTTTGTATCGCTTTTGCTACATAATTCTGACTGATAAGTAAAGCTTTGATGATCTTCTTGTAGCCTTCACCTTTCTTGTGTAAAGAAATTATTTCTGACATTTCTCTTCCATGTGGTGCCATTGCTGACACCATAAAATGGGAGGGGTTTTCTTTGTAAGTAACGCCCTTTTATAATCAACTGTCTGCTGGACACCTGTTTAATATACAATTACACTCACCTGTAGGTGAATTCTTGTTAATTATGATTTTATTGTGTAAAATTTAGCTTTGCTCCTAAGACTTTCATTGGGGTGTATTCATTTTTGCAACATGGTCTTGAATGAATTTGTTAGGAAAAATACTTTTTGTGTGCAAATTAACAAATCTTGGTTGCCATCAATGGGCCGCATTTGTGGGAGTATTTTGTAGTATAGTGTCCCATGGAAAATGTTGATTCTGGAAAGTAAAATGCCAGAGCAGTACAAATACCTCCCAAAATTACCCCTTTTTGGAAAGCAGACAGTCCAAGTTATTTAACATGAGGTATGATGCGTTTTTTGAAGCTGTAATTTTTTGTCACAATTTTTTTTTAAATGAAGAAATTATTTATTTTTTCAAAAGGTTTCTATTTAACACGTTATTTCTCACACACAGCATAGGCATACTTAGAATTACACACCAAAACACATTCTGCTATGCCTCCCAAATATGAGGGCACCACATATATGCCTAGATGCATACAGGGTCCCCAAAATCCAAGGAGCACCTTTGGGCATTCAAGGAGCACAATTGAGCTATCGAATTTCCTGACTAACTATCACATTTTTGAGGCCCTGGAGCAACAGGACAATGGAAACACCAACAAAATGACCTCACTTTGGAAAGTAAACACCCCCAGATATTTTCTGAAAGGCATAGTGAGTTTTTAAAAAATTTCATTTTTTTGCCAGAAGGTTTTGGAAAATGCAGAAAAGAAAATGAAAATGTATTTTTTTTTACACAAACTTGTCAGTTATATGAGATATTTCTTACACACAGCATGGGCATACTGAGAATTACACCCCAAAACACATTCTGCTACTCCTTCTGAGTATGGCGATACCACATGTATGAGACTTTTTCACCGTCTGAACTGATTATATACCAGACATTGGGCTCATTTCACTAAGCGGTATAAAATACCACTTAGCGTTTTTCAATTTTTTTTGCAATTCACTAAAAAAATGCAACTAAAATACAGCATGAGCTATTTTTATTAGGTGATGAAGTATTTTAGTAGTTACAGCTTGTGGTGGTAGCCAGCGTCCTTAACAAGCAGTAAAGCACTTGTTGTTAATGAGTGGGCAGCCATCGGCGTCCTTAACCACTTAAGCCCCGGAAGATTTTATCCCCTTCCTGACCAGGGCCTATTTTGCGATTCGGCACTGCGTGACTTTAACGGACAATTGCGCGGTCGTGGGACGCTGTACCTAAACAAATTTGTCGTCCTTTTTTTCCCACAAACAGAGCTTTCTTTTGGTGGTATTTGATCACCTGTGCGATTTTTTGATCATGCGCTATAAACAAAAAAAGAGCATCAATTTTGCAAAAATAACAATATTTTTCAAATTTTTTTATATAAAATTCCCCAAAAAAAATGTAAAAATCAAAATTTTTTTAACATTTTAGGCCAATTTTTTTTTTTACCATATGTTTGGTAAAAAAAAAAAATCGCAAAAAGCGTATTTTGATTGGTTTGCGCAAAAGTTATTGTGTTTACTAACAAAGGGAAAGATTTTTGTCATTTTTGTTGTTTTTTTTTTTTAGCGAGTAATGGCGGCGGTCTGCGATTTATTTTGCGGGACTGCAACATTGTGGCGGACAGATCGGACCCTTGACTGACATTTTTGACACTTTTGGGGTTACCAGTGACATTACTACAGTAATCAGTGCTATATATATATATGCACTGTTACTGTAAAAATGACACTGGCAGTGAAGGAGTTAACTGTATTGGAGAGGGAGGGGTTAAGTGTGTCCTAGGGGCGTGCTTCTAAATGTGATTGGCTGTGACTGTAAGAACAGTGATCAACGGTCCTACATAGTAGAACCGTTTGATCATCATTCTTACACAGGGAGAAGACAGGCGGCTTTGTTTACACTAGCCGCCTGCCTTTCTCCCGTTGTCACGGACGATCGCGAGTGCCCGACGGACATCGGGTCCGCCGGGCACATGCGCGGGGGGGGGCCGTGACCGAGCGGGAGCGCGCCTCCGACGGCGCGCACTCGTTCCCCACACCCTTACATGCTAGTAGATCTTTGTCGCTCTGCCTGTGAGGGGCTGACTGCCGACGTAAATAGTCGTGCGGCGGTCGGCAAGTGGTTAACAACCAGTAACTGTCAAGGTTGTTAATGATTGGGTGGCTGCCATATTTTTAACAACTATGAATCGTCTGCTGTTAGCGGGATTCCCCACTGAGAGCAAATTATAAACAAAAGAATTGCCAGCATTTAAAAATTAGGAAAGAAAACAGCATGGGGTCCCCAATCCATTCTAAGCTCTCTTGACTGTGGCATGCTTGTCGATGATGTCATAAAAGGGCCGGGTCACCCAATGATTTCCTTCAAGTGTCAGTGTGAGTCAGGTTTTTTTTTTTTTTTTGGGGGCGGATTTTCCGCATTTTCGTGATTGAGGTTGGATCTACTTCAGGAAGACATTTTATTTTTTTTTGGAGGGGAAGGGGGTTGAATAAAGAACTTGTCAAAACCTGGCTGTGTGTGATTTTACTAAATGTCACTAATTTTCTGGTGAATAAGTAGGGTTACTACTGTATGTAAAAGGAACACAGGCACCACTCTAAGTGTAATAAGAAGGTTTAATATGAATAAAAATCTCATCCTGAACTGCTCTACCGGACAGACGGACAACTATGATTTACACCACATGCTTTTTACATATGCTCGTTTGTGAGTATTCTGGTGTATGAGATTTTTATTCATATTAAACCTTCTTATTACACTTCGAGTGGTGCCTGTGTTCCTTTTGCAGCTGCCTTCAAGGTTCTTCTTACTTGTCATCAGAGCAGCCCTCGGTGTAAATGAAGACTTTATATATGGACTATCTCTCATATGTTTATATCTGATATTGATATGTTGTACTGTTTTTAGTGTGGTAACTGTTGGTCCAGCTGAAAAATCTATTTTGATTCCCATCTGGACATCTTTTTGATAAAATTGCCCCTCAATCCTCAAAATTGCCCCTCAATTGATCACCATCCCATCCCCCAAAAATCCAGTCCCTTTCAGACTCCTATTGTGAGACTCATCAGAGTGTCTCTGGAGGGGGCGCTGATCATTCCCGTGTAAAATCTTACAGAAATCTTCCCTAATCCCAACCTTTATCATTTCATTCCCCCCACATACAATGTCTGGAACCGGCATTTACTGACACCAATAACTCCCCTCGTGGTACAGACCATAAATTCCCTCATTGTAATATACGGATTATTCTACATTTCCACACTATATATGTGTGTTTCATCATCTGCTGGAGATAAAAGACGTCACAGTGACTATGGAGGAAGAGGACGGACATGACGGGGGGAGGGGGGGTTACTGGGTGTAAATAGAAAATAAGATCTTATTACCTCCTCTGTTGCCACTTCCAGCAACGTCTTCTCTCTACTTCCTCCCGAGTCACCTCTCACCAGGAACTTCCTGTCTGTATCTGACATCACTTCCTGTCTTCCATAGAGACTTCCTGTATAGGCAGATGTGAGGTGACCACCTTGTGGAGCTCAGAGAAACTGTAGTCCTGAGAAATGTCTGGTAGTGTGAACACGGCCTTGTGCTGTGTGTGTATGTACTGTATATCCTTATAGATTGGTCATCTCCACTCCCACCAAGGGGGATAGAAATATATTACTGCTCGGGGGGAGACATTTTGGCCCCTTTGATTTTGCAGTAAAATTGATTGCAGATTTAGTCATGTAGAACATCTGTTATATGGATACAAAGAACCCCAGCCGAGAGTAAAGGGTGGAAATGGCTCCTGATCCCCAGATTTGGGCAATTATGTCACCAATATAAATGGGAAAAACCTGCGCTATGTGTAACAACTCAAATACCTACAAAAATAACTTCTACCGGACTGCTGCTGTAACAAAGGTAAGTATTCCCTTTATCAACTAGAAGAGCATTATGTGTCACAGCGCTGTCCTATTGTGTGTGCACATAAATTATCACAAATACACTAAAATATGTGGATACATTCATATATAAAGTGCTAGGGGCTCAAAATAATATTCTCTGCAGATCTACTGCTTCCACTTTACACCTACTTCATTTATCTTATGGTGTTGATCAATAAATGTTGTTAACTGATCCATGTGCAAATTCATATACAACATAAAGTGCTTTGTGCTCAAGATGCTGTTCCCTGCAGATCCACTGCTTCCACTTTGCACCTATTTCATTAATCTTATAATATTTGTTGCTATAATAAATAAAGTGAAAATCTGTGCAAATTCATGTAATCATACAATATTGTGTGCTCAATATAGTGTTCTCTGCAAGTCCACTGCTTACACTTTGCATCTACTTCAATTAAATTCTGTTGCTCAAAATAAATGTCCACAAATGAATGAAAAGTTGATAAGGTGTGAAAGTGCTCCATGCTCCAAACTGTGCCAGCTGTAGTGTAGCCACGCCTTCTTCCACCTCTTACACACGTGATGGTGAGGGCGCCCCCTTAGTAGGGCTTCCCCACTCACCAGAGCAATATGACTCCCAGCTTTTCAGCTACCAGAGTCACAAACATCCTTCACACTCTCCTCACCTCCGATGGCAAAGGAACTGGATCCTCCTCGCTCACTCCTGCAAGTCTGCTGCGCTTTCTGTCAGTCTCCCTCCTAGACTCGGCTTCCTCCTCCGACCGCTGTTCCAGCAGGAGCTCCGCCTCTTCATACACACTCAGGGAGGAGAGAAAGGGGAAGGATATACAGTACATACACACACAGCACAAGGCCGTGTTCACACTACCAGACGGTTCTCAGGGCTGCAGTTCCTCTGAGCTCCACAAGGTGGTGATCTCACTTCTACCCAGACAGGAAGTCTCTATGGAATACAGACAGGAAGTGATGTCAGGTAAAGACCGGAAGTGATGTCAAGTACAGGCAGGACGTTCCATTTAGTAGACGTAGAGAGAAGACAAAGCAGGATCTGGGGGCAGAGGAGGTAATACATAGATTAACCCCTTCAGGGAGATCAGTTAATGATTCCTATATCTTGCTACATAAAGCTGACCATACATGGTTCAGTTTATCGTTCAGCCAACGGACTAAGAGGAAAAAAACAGGCAATTCCCCCATCCACACATTGGAGGGGGATGGGGGAATCCTCCCCACTGCACTATTGTATTCTGACAATGGGGGGCGCTCCTCCACTCTCAGAATACACAGATCAGTGATGAAGCTATTGGCTGCAGTCGCTGATGGAGTGACTTTTATCCGGCAGTGACCACACATGGATGGAAATGTGACCGATCCCTGCTGAACCAGGTGAATTTCCATGTATCTATGGTCACCTTAAGTGACTTCCTCCCCTCCCCCTCATCTCCTTTATTATGTAAGTCATGCTGAGATAATCTCCCATTGGCTGAGCAATATTCTCATTTGTCTCTGAGCTCCTTCTTGCTATTCCTCGTCCTGCCTGTTGTTTCCTTGGATAGATTTTCTGTGTAGTGACCCCGGCTTCATCTCTTGGATGAGCTCGTCTGTTGCTTGTCCTGACCTTTATCCTGATTCCTGGATCTCCTCATCTCTCCTCCATATCCTCTTACACAGCTTTTCTCCACACCTGCAGTGACCCTGGGGGTGGAAAGTTGGCACCAGCATGCAGCAAAATCCATCCCCACCATTAGGAGCTCTGGAGAAAATTGTCTGCTATTTACACTCCATTCCTCCACACGTCACCTGATCACATGAGAGATTACTTTCACACTTTCCTGACAGATTTCTGTATGGTAAAGGTCAAAGTTCACTCTTCAGTTTAGGAGAAGTGGGAGGCACCCAGGAGCAATGATTTGGTTTGCACAGGATCCTCATATAGAGGGCCCCTCAAATCTCCCCATCCAAATGTCCCTCCATTCAGAGTCTATATGTCCTATGACATCACACTGACCTCACAGCTCCTCCCCCCAATGTCCCTCCATCTGGCTTTTTTTTTCTCATGCTCTTAGGATGTGGGCGGACCCTTGGCATCCTCATTAGCAAAGTGGATCTGTTGGTCCTGCGTTGTATGTAATGATGTCAGAATGCCTGCAACAAGCTTTTACCCTGCCCAGTGTGGGGGTCCTGTGTGGGTAAATTATACCTCAGTCTGAGGTGGGGCTTTAATCAAGTGGAAACCTGAATGGTGAGGTGAGGAGGATTCTGGGAATTTCATTTGATTTTACTATTTGTGTTCAGACCTAGGGTTTTCCACCTGTGAAGTCTGGAGATCATATGACCATCACATTGCCTCCACCTCCCTCCCTGATAGAATAGAGAAATACAAAGAAGATTTGAGAAGTCACCAGAGAGATCATGGAGGAGAGGTGAGCGGTGCTGGGAATTCTGGGACATTATCCAGTAACAGACAAGGGATGTGTCTGGATGGTGACTGTATCATTGTGTGTGTCAGGTTCCTATAAGGTGTCAGGATGTCACTGTCTATTTCTCCATGGAGGAGTGGGAGTATTTAGAAGGACACAAGGATCTCTACAAGGACGTCATGATGGAGAATCAGCCGCCCCTCACATCACCGGGTAAGAGGAGACTTTATTGTAAAGGAGAGAGCAGTACGGAGGATCCACCTAGATCTCCCATCATCTGATAAACACATAGAAACAATGTATTCAGTCAGTGTGTGTGTTTCCTACAGATGGATCCAGTAATGGGAACCCACCAGAGAGATGTCCCCGTCCTCTGTATTCCCGGGATTCCACACAGGAAGGTCACACCATCCCCCACCATCATCAGGTAGATGAGGAACAATCACTGATAGTATCATTAGGATCTGTACATTATCTGCATTGTTACCATTGATGTCATTTTTATTATATATTCAGAGTGGAAACCTGAGAGATTCTAAAGTTGAGGTTAAAGAAGAGATAAAAGAGGAGGATGATGAGGATGGGGTGACGGAGGAGTCAGAGTTTCTAAAAGAACACAAAGATTTGTACCAGGACACCATGGAGGAGTCATCCAGCTACAGAAACCCACCAGAGAGATGTCCCCGTCCTCTGTATTCCCGGGATTCCACACAGGAAGGTCACACCATCCCTCACCATCATCAGGTAGATGAGGGACAATTATTGGTAGTTCTGATTTATATACAGTATATTTGTTACAATGAATGTTTTATTATATATTCAGAGTGGAAACCTCGGGGATTATAATATTGATGTTAAAGAAGAGTATAAAGAGGAGGATGAGGAGTTTGGAGTGATGGAGGAGTTTTCAGAAGGACACAAGGATATGATGGAGCCACCTAATACCAGGAACCCACCAGGAAGATGTCCCCGTCCTCTGTATTCCCGGGATTCCACACAGGAAGATCACACCATCCCCCACTGTTACAAGGTTGGTGAGACAGAGATTATAAAACACAGACTCATGGAGACAATGTGTGGATTTTTATGTGATGTCACAATAATAAAGCTTATATTTTACAGATGATATTCTCTCTCATTTTCTTGATTTAGAGTGGAGATCCAATCGATATAGAATTTGAGGTTAAAGCAGAAGAAGAAGAGACATATGTGAGGAATGATCAGCAGTCTATGGAGGAGGATGGAATAACGGGGACATTTATAGAGGAGGACACTCCTACAGAGATCAGCACAGGTGGTCATTAACACTAAATACATTCCTCCACCCATACTGCTCACTGATTGGTCCAGAGTAGGGCGGGGACTGGGTGATATCAGCCTGTAATCCCCTGGTCACTTTCCTGAGCTGTGTTCCCCGTCCTGTATTCCTGTATTTCTCTCGGATAATCTTCCTTCTCTGTGCTGCAGACACAATTTTTGTATCTAGACTGGATTTATGGAGATTCTGGGATTCGGCTGGCAAAAAAAATGTGCATGATATAGGCACCTAGGTTATGAGTTTTGGGTCTTCTGCCCCATGCCTGAGTCTAACGTCTTGTTCCAAACAAATGAGGAGGAGATACAGTACAACATATGAAAGGTCCATCTCCAATCCTCAATATAACGTCATGTTCCAAACAATAAAATTGTCATCATTTCAATCACATTATTACCTATTGATGTTTGGTTGGGTAAGGTTGTATCATTAGGAGGGATGGTGGCGCTGCCTATGGTAAACCAAATGTATCAAATTGGTGCTAGTGCACTATAAAAAATTTTTTTTAAATAAAATACTAGTTGCTCATAAATAAATAAGTGACAAAAATCAACAATCCTTATGTAAATGATAATGCTCACAATATATAATGTATAATATCCAAGTGCAATATATAAGGTGTTTGTATAAAGTGGCTAGTGCATAAGTACATAAATAGTGATTAATAGCAATGAGCAACAAATAGCACTCGACAAGTGTATCAGAAATCCATGCAAATATAAAGTGCTAGTGAGAAAGTGCAATAGTGTCTTTATAAAAAACAGTTCAGCCCTGTATTGTGATATCAGGGTGATGTAAAGTGCCAACAGTAAACAGTATCCAGTATACACCGCAGAAAAAAGTCCAGTATAAATAAACAGTCTATATGTCACATGCAGTGACCACAAGCAGGTATATAATCCCCAATCCGATATAGGTGACAACACTCTAGTGAATGATTAAAGGGGGGGTTGTGACTCCGTGACAAGTGGTGGGGTGCTGGGTGATCCTTTCTGGTAAGAGAGCCCACTTACCAGAAACACCCACCCCACACAGGGGTATATAGCGGGTGTATTAAAATAAGTCCAGCAGCCCAGCGATGTCCACTTGCGTCCAGATGGAAACGTCCTACTGGAAACCTGGATGGTCCTAGTATAAGGTATCCCTTCCTGTGGCTCCTACTTAAGCTCCCAGTAATGGTTTGTTCCAGAGTACCCACCGGTATCACTCATGAGTATATGCCAGAAAATAGAACAAGGGACATAGTGTAGTACCGTAAGGTATTTATTTAACACACATGTAAAGAGAGGTACTCACATTTGAGCAGATAAAAACAGGTATATAAGAATGGATCCGAACGCTGTGCAGTCCAAGCCTCGATCTCGTGTCTAAACCGGAAGTGACACGGCACGCTGTACGCGTTTCGTAGTGCATACGTCATCAGCTGATGGATACACTTTGAATTGATTTTATCTTTTGGATACGAATAAAACAGATTTTATATTTTTCACCTTCAAGTTGGAGTGCGGCTATTTCTCTCTATACATTATAGTTGCCTGGACTGCGGATCCTTTTTTTTGATGGTTGGGATTACCTTATCACTGGAGCGGTTCATTTGCCCTTTTTGCTGATCTGTGACTATTCTTCCTCTGATTTCCAGACATCGATCCCCTCCTCCAAGGATCCGTAGCGATGCTGGAAACTAGGAGACCCCACATCAATAACCCCGGCCTCTTCCTCGCTGCTCACACTCACAGCCCTGGTCACCGCAGGCCATCGACTCCCCTTTGCCTTTGTTAGAGCAGACCTGGTGTCTGCCACTGCAGTCTTCTGTACATCAGGTGGCCGCTGCCCGGCCCTCACTACCTGCATGCACACAGCCTCGGAAGTACAGGTTTCTCTCATGTGGCACTCTGTAGCGATGGCAGATGTTACTGAGCCCAGTTCCATCAGCACCCTGAGCACTACTCTTCCTAACAGAGCACGAGTGACCCCGGTCTCCCATGTCACATTCAGTCTCCTGGGCTGACCTTCACTCTTCTCCGCCAGCAGCAGCAGATTGCCACAGTGCCCGCACTGGCCACACACTTGCATCCGCATGGTAACATTTAGGCATTGAATACATACCAGGCCCAAGTGTTCCACACCTGCTCCGGTACACAACGCCAGTCTTCCATCGGGCACCAATCGTACCCCAGTGTCCCACAGGGTCGAAGTCGACATTCCGGTCTGCTCTGCAGGATCTCCGCCAACACGTGGGATAGCCTCCGCATTCCGGCTCACTCCGGCATTCGCCATCTTGCTCCTCCACACACGTGTCTCCCTCTCAGCCCCACCCAAAAGCAAATGTAATTTATAGGCTCCCTTCCTCTTTCCAGATTGGCTGTGCGTGGGGGACGTCTCCGCCCACAACTCCAGATTAGCTGACTCTTTGGCGGTGGCTCCTCCTGCTAGGCAGATCTCTCCAGCGCACGCTTTCCAGCGCGGTACAGTAACCTTTTCATTGCCGCTCCAACTCAGCTCAGCCAGCATGAAAATCACTGTAAAGCAGATCGTGGTCTTCAATCCACACGCATCCGCCATCCTTGTCTGTACCTGGGCCTCAGTTGTACCTCCATCTCTCCAGGCCAACTGACCCCCTTTGCTATTTCGGAGAATTGTCCCACTGTCAGACATTGCATGGCCGACATTCTTCTTCATAGCATTTGTACCGACAACTCTCGCCATACTGTCTTGGAAAAGTGTCCCGCTGTCATTAATTGCACGGTCAACATTTTTCTCTATAGCACTGGCACAAACATGGCCCCCGACACACCGATCCACGTGCCCTAGGCCGTCATTTTCTCCGTCCACACTTGCATCATTCACTGTTAAGCATTTGTATAGCGTGATGCAACTCTTCTTCTCTAACTCTCCTGCACATTTCTTGAGAGCAGATTACAGTCCCAACAAAAGTCCATCCGTTGCCGCTGGCAACCACCACTTTGAACTTGACTCTTCATCCCACTCTCCCTAACTCCTGTAGGATGAGTCCTAGGAATGAATAAACAGGAGGGAACGGGATAAGGCGCAGGCCAAGGAGATGTTGGGGGAGTGGGTGGAGTCAGTGAGATGTTGGGGGAGGGGGTGGAGTCAGTGGAGGTGGTGAATGGAAACATGCAGGAGTGACTATATATGAAGGTTACGATCGCTGTGTCTATGACTGTACAAAGCGGAAATATTGTGTACCGAATGGAATGGACTTTTCTTTCTTTATAATAAAACTTTTTCTGATTTAAAAGAAAAAAACACTCAGAAAAGATGAGTAGGGAAAATGTCAGTGGCCTCCACCTGTAAAACCATTCCTGTTTTGGAGGTCGTCTCATTGTTGCCCATCTAGTGCACCTGTTGGTAACAACCCCCTCTGCTACTTGACTGAGCAGATGAATATCCCAGGAGTTTCCCTGACTTGATGCTATACTCTGATTATAAAGTGTTGAGCAGTGTATATGAGTGTGGAAAACTCTTGGTAATTTTTCTTGTCTTCTGACAGACGGACTCTGTGGTGGGAATAGAAGGACATCGGAGGAAGATGTGACTACAGAAGATAATGACATGGCATCTTCTCCAGAAGTAAATCCCGTTCCTCATAATATACATGACAGACCTCACCATTGGAGGAGATCATTGGAATCTCCTGATACTTCACATAGTCCTCTAATATCTGACAGTGCCGACGGGTGCGGGAAACCATCTCATCTCAGGGAATCTTCTTTATACCATACAGGAGAGAATTCATTCTCATGTTCAGAGTGTGGGAAATGTTTTAACCACTTAAGCCCCGGAAGATTTTACCCCCTTCCTGACCAGGGGGTATTTTGCGATTCGGCACTGCGTGACTTTAACGGACAATTGCGCGGTCGTGCGACGCTGTACCTAAACGAATTTGGCGTCCTTTTTTTCCCACAAACAGAGCTTTCTTTTGGCGGTATTTGATCACCTGTGCGATTTTTTGATCACGCGCTATAAACAAAAAAAGAGCGTAAATTTTGCAAAAATAGCAATATTTTTCCCTTTTTTTTATATGAAATTCCCCCAAAAATAAATGTAAAAATCAAAATTTTTTAATATTTTCGGCCAATTTGTTTTATGCTACCTATGTTTGGTAAAAAAAATCGCAAAAAGCGTATTTTGATTGGTTTGCGCAAAAGTTATTGCGTTTACTAACAAAGGGAAAGATTTTTGTCATTTTTGTTGTTTTTTTTTTTAACGCGTAATGGCGGCGATCTGCGATTTTTTTTTTTTGCGGTACTGCGACAATGCGGCGGACAGATCGGACCCTTGACTGACATTTTTGACACTTTTGGGGTTACCAGTGACATTTCTACAGTAATCAGTGCTATATATATGCACTGTTACTGTAAAAATACACTGGTAGTGAAGGGGTTAACTTTATTTGAGAGGGAGGGGCTGTGTGTGTCCCTAGGGGCGTGATTCTAACTGTGATTGGCTGGGGCTTCAACTGTATGCAGAGTGATCAATGGATCTACATAGTAGATCCATGTGATCATCTCTCATACAGAGAGGAGAATGACAGGCAGCTTGTTTACACAAGCTGCCTGACTTTCTCCCTCTCCCCCGCCGATCGCAGAGTGGCCGGCGGTGATCGGGTCCGCCGGTCACACGCGCGGGGGGGTCCGTGACCACGCGGGAGCGGGAGCGCGCCTCCGGCGGCGCGCGCTCGCTCCCTAAACCCTCACAGGCGAGCGACGTAGACCTACGTCACTTTGCCTGTGAGGGGCTGACCGCCCACGTAGATAGTCGTGCGGCGGTCGGCAAGTGGTTAAACAGAAAGGAACCTTTCTTAGGCACCAGAGAATACACACAGGGGAGCTTCCCCTTTCATGTTCAGAGTGCGGGAAAGGTTTTATTCGTAAAGAAAGCCTTCTTAGTCACCGGAGAATACACACAGTAGAGCGTCCCTATTCATGTTCAGAGTGCGGGAAATATTTTAATGATAAAAGAAACCTTCTTAGCCATCAGAGAATACACACAGGTGAGCGTCCCTATTCTTGTTCAGAGTGCGGGAAATCTTTTATTCGTAAAGGACACCTTCTTACCCATCAGAGAATACACACAGGTGTGCATCCCTATTCATGTTCAGAGTGCGGGAAAAGTTTTAATGATAAAGGAAACCTTCTTAGGCATCAGAGAATACACACAGTAGAGCATCCCTATTCATGTTCAGAGTGCGGGAAATGTTTTAATCAAAAAGTAAGCCTTCTTATACATCAGAGAAAACACACGGGTGAGCGTCCCTATTCATGTTCAGAGTGCGGGAAATGTTTTAATCGTAAAGTAAGCCTTCTTAGACATCAGAGAAAACACACGGGTGAGCGTCCCTATTTATGTTTAGAGTGCGGGAAATGTTTTATTCATAAAGGACACCTTCTTAGTCACCAGAGAATACACACAGGTGAGCATCCCTATTCATGTTCAGAGTGCGGGAAATGTTTTAATGATAAAAACAACCTTCTTAAGCATCAGAGAATACACACAGGTGAGCGTCCCTATTCATGTTCAGAGTGCGGGAAATGTTTCAATGAGAAAGGAACTCTTCATTTGCATCAGAGAATACACACAGGTGAGCGTCCCTATTTATGTTTAGAGTGTGGGAAATATTTTATTCATAAAGGACACCTTCTTATCCATCAGAGAATACACACAGGTGAGCATCCCTATTCATGTTCAGAGTGCGGGAAATGTTTTAATCATAAAAAAAACCTTCTTAGGCATCAGAGAATACACACAGGTGAGCGTCCCTATTCATGTTCAGAGTGCGGGAAATGTTTCAATGATAAAGGAACTCTTCTTTTGCATCAGAGAATACACACAGGTGAGCGTCCTTATTCATGTTCAGAGTGCGGGAAATGTTTTAATCGTAAAGGAAACCTTCTTCGCCATCAGAGAATCCACAGGGGAGAGCTTCCCTGTTAATGTTTAAAGTGCGGGAAATTTTTTAATAATAAAGGAAACCTTCTTAGCCTTTAGAGAATACACACAGGTGAGCCTTCCTATTCATGTTCAGAGTGTGGGAAATGTTTTAATAGTAAAGGAAACTTTCCTAGCCTTTAGAGAATACACATAGGTGAGCCTCCCTATTCATGTTCAGAGTGCGGGAATTGTTTTGCGCTCAAACGTTTACCTGTTAGACACCAGAAAGTTCATAGAGGCGAGTGTCTTTATTCATGTGCAGAGTGTGGAAAATGTTTCACTAAGAAAGAACACCTACTTACACACAGGTGAGCGCCTTTTTAATGTTATGAGTGTGGGAAATGTTTTCCAAGCAAAGGTTTATTTCGCAGAAACCAGAAAGTTCATACGGGCGAGCGTCCTATTTCATGTTCAGAGTGCGGGAAATGTTTCACTCCTTATGTACGTTTCAAACGTAAAAGAATTAACACTTATATTAGAGGCTCCGTTTTCATGTTCATGTACATGCACTGCAGCAGGGTGGCCGTTCGGCGCAGAATCACGTACCTGTACGTCATCTGCATTTCCAGGTCTGGGGCCAGAAGAGTTCCAGGAGTTCTACTCTTATCACAGTTCCCAAACCAAAAGGAGACATCCACCACATCTTCAATCCTAGGGCCCTAAATGTCCTCCGCTGGGCACAGGAGGCCCTAAATGTCCTCAGCTGGGCACAGGAGGCCCTAAATGTCCTCATCTGGGCACAGGAGGCCCAGGAGGCCCTAAATGTCCTCAGCTGGGCCCAGGAGTTCCGCATGTAATCCACCAGGTCATAGTCTCTTTATCAGGGAGACTTTTTTCTCTGACTACCCCACATACATGTACTGCGGTAGGGCAGCCATTGAGCACAGAATCACATACCTGTAAGTCATCTGCTTTTCCGGGTCTGCGGTGTGCACACGCACCACCAGCACCCAGCTTCCGCTGGACACAGCAGGAGCCAATCAGTGGGCCTGGCGGATGCCGTGTCTGTTGGTACCCGCAATCATTCCCGAGAGAGGCAGAACAGTTGTCCACCAATGTAAACAAGGTAGATCGCCGTTCTATTAGTAGGGAAGATGGAGATCCTGTGTATCTGATAATGGAGGAAGGAGATATTGGCGCACAGAGATTATATATAGTCCAGCCAGCAATAAATATCTAAAAATACCAATGATCAGGGTAGGGGCTTGTCAGAACTATGGTAAGAAATAGGCATATTTTTCATATTGCATGTGAAGAATTATGAACTGCATGACCTCAGAGACAAAGTTCAATTCATGGCCTTCACTAGAAACTCAATAAAAGGCTCCGGTTTGTAGTTTCCATTGTTCGTTGTTAAAAAGTCGTAAGCCGTTGTTGACTAACCCTGGAGATAACGACTATATTCTATGGTCTTGAAAAGAGAATATATTTGAAGAAGCCATAAAACATTGTGTCCTGGCCATGAGTTATTTTCCATACAATAGCAGATCCTAACAGGTTCCCCAAGGACAGCTGTATCATGGATTACCTAACTAACACACCATTGTTTCAACTATGGAAAAACAAACAACAGAGGAGCCATGGGAAGAAAGTTTCTGGTTAATTTTCTGGTAATTAACTTAGACCTATTCCAACTGTATTTTTAAATAAATTTAATATAATCATAAGCATCTACAACCTCCTTGTTCCATCATATACCAAGAGGGGATGTGGAAATGATGGCTATATGGACAATCCTCCATTGAAGATTATATTATATCAGTTAGATAGTAGCTGATGATTAAATTAGATTACTTCATATTGTAGATCCCAGACCATGTCATGATTATATTATTTACTAACATAATAATTCTCTAGTAGATAACCTTCTGATTGAATACATCACATGTGTCAAACAATTATAATCCCAGAGTATTGTGTATCAATTTAGATAATCTATAAGTAAGTCACTTATTCTTAATTAAGCTATATATATACAGGTATAATATATAGATATATATATATGGTATTAATATGCATACTCATTAAATGGCATTACCAGGACTGAACCTTTTCAAAGAGATATTACAGAAATATCAGATGGCCATGCCGGCACAGTGAGAATATGGACAGAATCTCATTTTTTTTTATTACTATAAATGAATGTAGTAACTTCTATCAAAGATTTTTGCTCCCTGACATACATGGTGGTTAGTAGAGGTATTGCATAATTACTCAACCAGTTAATGGTTATTTACCCCAACTAATGGGAAGAAGTTCCACCTTCTGGGTTCCACTCATTGTAATTTTTATGGCCTTTTTGTCCTATACAATATATAAAGGAACCCAGACGAGACATAGAGACACACACATCCACCCATACACACTCATCATACTCCATCTTACTTCACCTTCATTTTACACCTGACACTCTGAAAAACTTTAAGGACGCCAGACGCAAGCTCTCCCCTAACCAGCTACCATTTTGGGAAAGGCAGCCATCTTAGGACTCCGGTAAACGATCATTTTAAGCCAGCAGCCATTTTGAAATGGTAATTATGCATTATTGATTCTTTGATTTTTGTTTCCTTGTATGCTATAATCGTATGCTCAGGATATTTAGATTACCTTCCCAGTTGTAACAGCCATTGTAGATTTTTCTCTAAATATTATTTTTGTTTTTATAACATTTTTCCATTCTTGGTTTAGCGCTATATTAGCGAATTAGTGTCACGTTTTGCATGGTCTGTTCTCACTCCAACTGCAGCGGAGTGACTGTTGGCTACGCAATTCGCAGACAATTTTGTCTGATATATAGAACTCTTAATATATGGTTTTTACTCCTTCTGGGGAAAAAGTAATCCTGTCCTTTGATTTGTATTGCTGAGCCAAATTGATTCAACTAGCGTTATCATTAAGTTTGTATTTTATGTGAGATTATATTTTTGTGTCACCCATATCTATTTATTGTGAATACATGTCTTATGAATAAATATATATATTCCCTACTGTAGTCTGTGTTCACTAAGATTGGTATATGCTGTTAAAAAGAAATTAATCAATTAAAAAGAATTCATACTTCATTCAGAATAATATTCTCGAATGTGTAACGCACAACAGGGGTACAGTAAGAAAAGTCTGAACCCAGGGTGTCAGAGGGGTCAGGAGACTTGTAGGGTCAGGACAACTAGGGGGTACAGTAAGAAATGTCTGAACCCAGGATAACAGAGGGGTCACGAGACTTGCAGGGTCAGGGCAAACATTGGGCTACAGTAAGAAATGTCTGAACCCAGGGTGTCAGAGGGGTTGGGAGACTTGCAGGCTCAGGGCAGCCATTTGGGTACAATAAAAAAATGTCTGAACCCAGGATGTCAGAGGGTTTGGGAGACTTGCAGGGTCAGGGCCACCATTGGTGTACAGTAAGAAATGTCTGAACCCAGGGTGACAAGAGGGTCGGGAGACTTGCAGGGTCAGGGCAACCATTGGCGTACTGTAAAAAATGTCTGAACCCAGGATGTCAGAGGGGTTGGGAGACTTGCAAGGTAAGGGCAATCATTGGGGTACAGTAAGAAATGTCTGAACCCAGGGTGTCAGGTCAGGAAACTTGCAGGGTCAGGGCCACCATTGGGATAGAGTAAGAAATGTCTGAACCCAGGGTGTCAGAGGGGTTGGGGGGACTTGCAGGGTTAAGACAACCATTGGGCTACAGTAAGAAATGTCTGAACCAGGGTGTCAGAGGGGTTGGGAGACTTGCAGGGTCAGGGCAGCCAATGGGGTACAGTAAGAAATGTCTGAACCCAGGGTGTCAGAGGGGTTGGGGGGATTTGCAGGGTTAAGACAACCATTGGGCTACAGTAAGAAATGTCTGAACCCAGGGTGTCAGAGGGGTTGGGAGACTTGCAGGGTCAGGGCAGCCAATGGGGTACAGTAAGAAATGTCTGAACCCAGGGTGTCAGAGGAGTTGGGAGACTTGCAGGGTCAGGGCAGCCATTGGGGTACAGTCAGAAATGTCTGAACCCAGGGTGTCAGAGAAGTTGGAAGACGTGCAGGGTCAGGGCAACCATTGGGCTACAGTAAGAATTGTCTGAACTTAGGGTGTCAGAGGGGTTGGGAGACTTGCAGGCTCAGGGCAGCCATTGGGGTACAGTAAAAAAATGTCTGAACCCAGGATGTCAGAGGGGTTGGGAGACTTACAGGGTCAGGGCCACCATTTGGGTACAGTAAGAAATGTCCAAACCCAGAGTGTCAGAAAGGTTGGGAGACTTGCAGGGTCAGGGCCACCATTGGAATACAGTAAGAAATGTCTGAACCCAGAGTGTCAGAGAGGTCAGGGGACTTGCAGGGTCAGGGCAACCATTGGGTTACAGTAAGAAATGTCTGAACTCAGGGCGTCAGAGGGGTCGGGAGACTTGCAGGGTCAGGGCAACCATTGGGTTACAGTAAGAAATGTCTGAACCCAGTGTGTCAGAGGGGTTGGAAGATTTTCAGGGTCAGGGCAACCATTGGGGTACAGTATCTTTAAGCGGCCTTCACTGCGGTAGCTTTACATGGGCAATGATGTCACTGTGACAGACCTAGCTGGGACATGGGCTCTTACCCAATGACTATGGGCCCTGGTATTTAAGGGAACGCTGCTCTTTGAAAGGTGTATGCCTGGGGGATCAGTGAAGTGGTCTTGTTTCTGATTCATGTTCATGTTTCCCCAAAACACACAGACTCTGGGAGCTGGAGGTTCCATATATGGGGCCTCTATGCCTCAAACTAGCAATGACCGTAGATGGTAATGTAATCCACTCAAACCACGGGGGTCCCCTGCAATAATGTGTTTATTGTAAGTAGGTCTTTTGTTATAGTCTGTTGCTTACTAGTCTGAGGAGCGGGGAGATCACTGTTTGTATTGGTAATTGTGCTAATTAACACACCTATTGTCTGCTAGCAAACTATTGGGGGTTGTGTTTACACTTGTAATAATGTGTATTGTGTGAGCTCAATGCCAGCAAGTCTGATCCGGAATAAGATCCCTGATTGTCCAGGTTGCTAATTAGCCTAATGTTTTTAGTGTTAGTTATATTTCTGTATACAGTTGTGTTTGCATATGATAATGTGATCAGCCTTACCTGAGTGTGTAGTGTATAAAAAGCCTGTATTCTTGTTCAATAAACAGTTCCAGTTTTGCAGCTAAACAAGTCCCATCTAGTTCTTGGTTGCAATATGTGGATGTAATATCTGATATCTATGTTCAGACTGGAGGAAGCAGTATACTGACGGAAGCACTCAAGTGGAGTGTAGGACGGTTCCGTCACAATCACCACTATCCCCACCCCTTCCTTTATATAGCGGATGACAGCTCAGGACGCCATCAGTCAGCAAGTGTTACCGTCTGAGATCGCTCCTGTGTGGCGGGTGATTGGGGTTATTGGTGGGTCAGTAGGGGGGTTTGGCATGTTTTGGGGTGGTTTTTAACTGCTTTACGACCGTCCGCATTTATACTGGGGCAGGCAGCCGCTCCCGGGCAAACCAACGTAGCGATACAGGAGACTCCTGCCCCCGCTCATCAGCTGGGAAGCAAATGCAGTGGGCAGGCGGCTCCGATTGCAGCCTGACACCCCTGATCGCTCCTCGCTGAGAGAGAATACCTTGTATACAAGGTTTCCAGTTAATACATCCTGGGGTTGTGATATATGTGTAAAATATTTCCTTGTAACATCTCTGTTGTAATATCAGTTTCGTTCAATAGGATAGCAATAGATTATCGATCGATGTTGGTTTGGGCAGCAGATTGGTTTGTGTGTGTGCTGGAATTGGTTTTTGGCAGGAACTCTTCTATTAGTGAAACTGGTGGTTGTTTTAGACGCTGACGTTTGAATTGAGCATTGAGCAGACGGTTTTGTACTGCGTTTCAGTTTTAAGTGGCAGATTGTGTTGCACAGCCTAAAATCAGATGTATATGTATAAATGGTTCCTGCGCTATCCTGGGAATTTTAATCACTCCTTAATGCTGCACCACAATACTGACACTATAAACCAGTCTAAGAATCAATTAAAAAGGGGGTGATGGTTAATTGTAAGTGCAATACTTTATTTTTGGAATAAACGGTTTATAATACTGCACCATGATGGCCCTCTTTATTTAATGAGCCCCTGAGGTGGTGGTAGTAAACAGAGAGCCCGGGATACAAGGAGTCCCAAATAAGGAACCCCAGAGTTTTACCAAGGATCGGGAACATACACAGGACCCCCTAGGAAGGTCCCAGGAGCCATAAGGAACCACGCTAGAGGGAAAGGCACACAAACACAGGCATTTTATTTCTTTATTTGAGGTGAGAATTTAGAGCACATAGAAGTGACACCTGGTGGAGGAAATTAGTCACAGCATTTTATTTGCACGGAAGCACTTTTTTGGATCGTTTATATTTGGATTGAAGACACACTTTTGTTTGATTGGACAATCTTTGATTATTTTAAGTGGACTTTTTTAATCACACAAATTGTCAATATTTTATTATATTTTGAAAGAGATATAATTTGAAGCACCAAGCACTTTAGAGATTGATTTCATCACGTTTTAAATGAAATGCTTTATCATAATTTGTATTGAAGCACATTTATAACTTAATGGGAAAATGAAATTCACCTAATTATTCAATAGAGTAAAAAAGTCCCATCTAACAATTACGACACCAACACTTATATATAATTTTATAATAATTTAATATTGTAATTCATCCTTGAAGCGCACCATCACCCCCTTTTTAACAGCCTAAAATCAGCATTCCATGAGGATAGCTATTGTCTATATTCTGAATACGGCTGATCGTAAATCCTGTTTTTCTTGTTTTTTTGTACCTCTTTGTCGTATACCAAGAAACACGTTTGCTCAAACTCTTTGTTTTGTGCCGACCATGTGCTTGGCGGCCATTTTGTGATGCAACTTGTGTGGCAGCCATTTTTGGGACTCCCACATTACCATTTTGTTAAATGGTGTTAAAGCCCATGTGGCTGAGATGCTATTTTGAGCTTTAACAAAACATTTTTCTCTGTTTTTGTTAAACATTTTTTTCTCTTTTTTGGTTATTTTAAACATTTTCCTCTGTTTTGGTATGTTATTTTTGCACTGTATTTCAGTTTAAAGTGGCGTTTCTTCATTTTAATTGAAATTCAACATCTAGGAAGATTTTTTTTAATTACAAGACCATTGCGGTTGTTTTTCTAGCTAGCTTTGTTCATCTTTTTTTGTTCATATTTAGCATATGCATATCCAACCCATCAGTGTTTTGTTTTTTTATGTCTGTTTTTAGGGGTAACTATTGTGTTTTCTAAGTTTTTTTGTTTAAGCTGTTTTTTGTGCTGTATTTTGTCTCATTTTTGTTGTAACTAAGTTTTTTTCCCAATGATAGACTACATTGTGGATTGTGACTGATCCATTCTTTTATTGGATTCAGTTTTCAGGTTTGTTTTGTGCTGAGTAGCGGTTGTTTCTCACAGAGGTAGTTTTCGGTACTGCAGGTTGGATTTTAGGTAGAGAGGTTATACCTTCCAGTGTGCAATCAGTAACCGGCATCTCAATTTAATTTTTAATGCAACATCAAGGAATAGACTGAAGCCAAGGTTTGTATAGGGAGGACTTTCATTGTGCCTTCGGGGTTGTTTGACTGCACGGGTTAGGTCAAAACGAACATGTGTACTTTGAGCCGTCTACATGAAACGGGTAATTGCGACAAGCTCGTTTCAGCCTTCAACGTGTGAGGAGTAGATACCGAAACCCGCCCCACATTTGGCTGTGTAAAATAATCGGAGCTGGGGAGCGAGTGGGGGTTGATGAGCTGTATAGCTGTATGAAGTCACCGGGTTGAGGTCTTCTAGCTGATCGGCAGAGGGCCGTGTAAAATAGTTGGAGACCGGAAGCAGGCCAACACTGTCAAAGTTGGCACCTGGCAGTGTTGCTCCTAAACCAGGTGCAAAGGAGCGATTTGAATCGTCATGGGCAATGGTTTCGTCCGTGCAAGGGGGGGAAACGCAGGCCCCCTAAATTAGCCAAACAACTTTCGAGGTACATGAAGTCTGAGTTTGGGGCTCGGGCCATGAGACCCCTCAGGAAGTGGCATAACCAAGGGAAACAGTTGGTGCATCCCTTTGTTTTTGATGTCTGGAGATGGGAGGAGTTCATTATAAAATTTAGGACTAGGCTCCAGGCAACAAAGATGCTAAGCGTAGCGCAATGGTGGCTTCAGAGATCTATTATGGTCAATCAGCAAGGCGTGCATGAGGCGGTTTCAGTCCGGAAGAACCGCATTATGTACACTTGGCCTGATGAGATAGCCGAGTCCAGCGATCTGGTGAGAGAAGTGGAGGAAGCTCTTCCTGGGCTAACTTTACCGAGATGAGCCAGATCCGCTGACACTGAACCTGTCACTGTCTCCTGATTCACGGCTTGTTATCGACTCTACTGTCTCTGCACTTTAATCTCCATTTTCTTCAGCTCACAGTGCAGACCTCGATACTTGTAACACCCTCCCACCTCACAGTGTCTCTATCTCTCAACAGCCTGTCATAACAGCTGAGCCCTCTCTTTCTAACTCTGTGGCAAACTAGAAGTTCTTTTAACAGGTCTGCTATGGATGTGGAAAGTAAGGGTACATCAGGAATAATTGTCCGACTTACCTGGCTGGTCCGTGGGGTAAGTGGCAATTTTTTCCGGAGGACCCGGAAATTTTAAAGGTAGGTATGGTCAGAAACGACTATGACTTATCATAGGGCGTTGGTAAACCGGTGTAAGCTCACATCCTAGAGTAATTAAAATAGGCCCTCCCTTGCCTCACTGACACCAATGCAGCCAACACGGTTCTAAGATCTCAAGACCCTAGAGGCAAGGTTCCCCTTCCAGGGGAGACAACTCCCACTGTAGGTCTCACAGGCCAGATAGTGTCTTTACAAAGACTGAACCTCTCTATTGCAGGCTAGGCCAGTTCTGCAAGGAGAAGCTTGTTTTTTTTTAGGTCATTGCATTTCTCTGGGTACCCAACATCCAACCACTAAGAGAATACAGACACTGGAGGACCCCCAAAGACCTCGTAACCTTAAACGATGCACTATTTTTGAACCCTGCGTCTCTTCTTCCTGTTAAGGAGGAAGAGAAGGGGGAGAAGGTCATGCAGAAAAATGGTAATTTTCAAAACTTTATCTCGCTCTCTCTCTTTCTTTTTCTCTTTCTCTCTCTCTCTCATCAATTTCTAACTTTAGTAGGAACAACACAATTGTCTTTCTTTGATGGATTGGCAATCAGCTGAGACCCCCATTCCAGACGCTTACCTTTTTGTAGATGGTTCCAGGTACTACACCCCAGATTGTAAGACCGAGATCAGAGGATCAATTTCTATACAGATTTGAGATACGCTTTTTGGGTTGGCACATTATTGTGGTCCTGTCTGGAAGGCAAGAGGGTTCTTGACTAGTTTGGGGAGGTCGGTGAAATGTGTGGGGTTTATAGAGCTGTTCATTGCCTTCTGTTTGCCACACGAGATAACCATTCTGAAGGTAAAGGCTCATACTACTGAGACCACTATGGAAGCCAATGGAAATGCCTTGGCAGATAGAGCTGCTAAGGAAGGTGCTCTGAGCCCTGGGGCAGAGACCCTGATGCTATCCATCCCCCCTGACGTGCCGCTAGAGGAATTTAGTAAACTGTAGTTCAAAGTGGAAATGCCGGAAAAGAGGAGATGGACAGCCTTAGGGCTACACAGGGTCCAGACGACATCTGGGGTCTTGATGGTAAATGGTGTTTACCCAGATCGGTTTTTCCAATGATGGCCCACTTGGCTCATTACCCTGGGCATCAGACAAAGCTGGTTATGTGTGCATAGGTGGAGGAGCATTGGATTGGCCCTGGCTTTTCTACCGCAGCTGAAAACGGTAATGGTACCGAGAAAGCACTCACCCAAACCGGAATATCCCTTTCAGCGCATCCAGATAGACTATATCACTTTGCCAAAGAACAGACGAGCGTGTCTTGGTCTGTCTGGATATGTTTTCTGGGTGGCCAGAGGCTTGGCCCGTTCACAATGCCATTGCCACTGCCACCACGAAAAAGATCCTGTCTGAGATAGTTTGTTGCAGGGGGGGGAACTGCCGGGAATGATCAAGTCAGATCGCGGATCACACTGCACTGGGCAGATCTTTGCAGAGGTACGTAAGGCGCTTAAGGGATTCAAAGTAGCGGTAAGGTTGAACGGCTGAATAGAAAGGGCCATGGCTCAAATGTTTTTTCATTTCTCTTTACCCCATCAGGAATGCCCCATGGGTTATCACCCTAGAAGGTTTTGTTTGTGAGTCAACCAGAGAATGGATTGTACTTTCCTCAGCAGTTGTAATTTTTACATTCTCAGCTGACGGGGTGGGTGCAGTCCTGGCAAAGGGAGCTCCAAAAGGTCCATCATAGGGTTTGGGAGTCTCTGCCGAACCCTGACACGATAACCGGTGTACATTCTGTCCAACCAGGTGACTGAGTCGTTGTGAGGAAACGTCAAAGGACGGGATTGGAGCGGAGGTATTCTGAGGTATTACCAGGTTCAGCTGACAACGCCGACTCCCTTGAGGCTCTGGATCCATGCCAGCCACTGCAAAAAGCTGCTCAACTCCATCCAAGAATGATGATGAGGAGTATAATTTTTATTTACATATTTAGCAAGTGTGTTTTAGCAAGGGTAATGCATTTTCAGCTGACCAAGACGGCAAACAGGTCTAATGGCTGGGTGTGCTCCAAACCTAGCTATTACACCCCAGCAATGGCAGACATTCGTATCATCATGAAGACAACCGAGAGACACTTGTCCACAGAATTTTTTTTTTTTTTCACCTTGTACAATTTTATTAGTGTCAAAAATATAGCAGAGAAATGGGAATAAAGATTTCACAAATAAAACATAACAGATAGAGGGCAGGAAGCAGGACAAATCTCAGTCATGGGACTCCCCTAGTGTGTGTTTGTCAAAGAGGTATTCAGCCATGCCATTTTGTGGGGCTCCCATCTTGCGCAGGTTGGTCACATGATCACCAATCTCCTTTATGGATTTCACTTGCTCATCCAAGTAATGGGTTTCCAAGAAGTCACAAAGATGAGGGTCATTGCGATCTGTAGCCAATTTGTGCAGATCCAAAAGGGACTGGTTGACATTTTTCTCCAGCTGCAGAGCACATTCAAGAGCCTCCAAACCACTGCCCCACTCATCACGGTCTGGCTTCTTCACATCCTGCAAAAATATCCTCCCTCCACGTTGGTTCTGCATCTTCATAAGTTTCTCTGCATGCTCACGTTCTTCATGGGATTGGTGCAGAAAATATTTTGCAAAGTTCCTCAATGCCACATCGTCATGATCAAAGTAATAAGACATAGACAGGTACACGTAGGATGCGTACAGCTCCAGGTTGACCTGCCGGTTGAGGGCGGCCTCGCAGTCCTGGTGGAAATTCTGGCGAACCTGGGAGTTCATGGTGTCCAATGGCGGGTTCCGTTCAATCACTCTGTCCACAGAATTTAATGACACATTCCTAGAGGGTAACATCAATTTTAGTTTTTATGTTAGCTCTGGCTCCTGTTCTTTTCTGGTCAATACAATTTGGGTATCGGGACAATCAGGTAGTCCACGGCTGGGCTTTAACTTTAGTTTTGGCACCGGAACTAGATTCGTAGGATCTACAACCTGTGGGACAGGTATAGCAGTCATCTCACCAATGAAACTCCGAGTGTTTTTACTGTAGGAGAAAATGGTACTAGATTTTCTTTTAGCTTCCAAGGGGGGTTTCTGTGAATTCATAGGGGAAGACTGCTGTTCCGGTATAGCAAACACCAGTGATAAGGTCCAAGCCCATATGGATATGGTAACTTCATTGCAAGGCAGAGCTATAGCTAGCGAGGGTTGGAATCATTTTATTGCTTTGGGAGGTTTTGAGTATTTTTTTTGTTCTCCATTGGATCTTGGTTGAAGAAAATAGAAGTATATATACTTATGTTGTTCTTGTTTCTACTCCTCCTATATGATCCTGTTGTCTGGTCGACCGAGTCACCAAAGCCCGAGCAGATGACCTCATCCTGCTTGCTGAGACGAGACGCCCCAAGATTCCGCCCCTGCATTCGACGCCAAAGACCCCAGCCCGACCGCTGGTCAACGCATCCCATCATCTCATGCCCTCCCTCTGAAGTCATCTCCCAAAGAACGGAACCCAAGTGTTGTTTCCTTTCGATGGATTGTTTTTACCCGTTATCTTTTTCTTTTTATAAACTTTTTGAAATGGATTGTTTTATTGTGAGAAGAACTGTTCTGTTTATTTAGAAGAAGAAGATTCATCAAGGGACACATGGGAGCATATGACAAAGAGGAGGGGCTGTTGTGGAAATTTTGATAGACATTTCTTTAGTTAAATAGTCATAATGTCTCCTAGTGTCAGTTTTACCGATAATCGCCATTTACAGTGATTGTCGCTTTAACTGTCATTGCAGGAAAGACTTGTTGGTGAAAATCTTCCATTGGATGAGAAGGCACAATACTAGTAGCAGAGAGAGTCCATCGCACAGATCTATGTCTGCAGTTCGGGGCCCTGTGCTGCTGAGATATGTCTGTGATATGGAAATTCTTAGCATTTTACCAAGATAAATAGATAGCTCCTTTTAGTCACATTCGATCGGTGTGACTGAGGGGCTGCTGCTATTATCTTATGCAGATAAAACCTCATTAACTGGAACAAATAGAATGGTCACTATCAAAAATGCTTTATATGTGAATCATGTTTGATGAAGACCCACTAACAAGTAATGGACTCATGTTTTTGGATTGACATGAATGAACAATGAAAAGCCATGTGCCCCTTGTGGCAGTTGAGCCCTTTGTTCGCTTGTGTCCATTCATGGGCATGTACTCCAGTTTCTATTGTGTTTTTTTGAATGTATACTTGTTCTGTGATTGGTGGTTTTGAAGCCACTCCCTGTAACTCCCTTTTGTTAAATAAACCTGATGTGTCCTGGAAGAGGGCAGTTTACTCAGAGGGACCCTCCAGAGAGCATCGGATTGACTACAGCAAGCGTGTCTGTTCATTTCTTTGCTACCAGCGCTTGGTAAACCGTTACACAAAAGAGCGGTACAATTGTACTTTTCAGTACAAGCTATTAATGGAGCTTGGTGCGTAATAATCTTGAGCGCACTGAATCGGGTTTTCATGCTCCAAACCCTATTCATTTCCACGACAGGCCTGTTCTGAGTGGAAGAAAACAACAAGAGAAGGGCGCACCGACCTTGTGCATTACCACGGTGCGCCCTTCTCTTGTTGTTTTCTTGTAGTGCCTTTTGGATACCCTTGGTCCTGAGGGGGGCAGCAAGACCACTTCTTTTGTGTCATAAAACCGCCTAGAAGATTCACCTTCCTGCATACCACTTGAGCGCAGGAGAGATATTGTTGTTTTCTGTTCTGAGAGGAACCTGTCCAGTTAAACCGCTGTATGGTCTGGGCCACTGTGTTGCAGCTCAGTTTCAGGGTCTTGGCAATCTTCTTAAAGCTTAGGCCATCTTTACGTAGAGCAACAATTCTTTTTATCAAATCCTCAGAGAGTTCTTTGCCATGAGGTGCCATGTTGAACTTCCAGTGATCAGTATGAGAGAGTGAGAGCGATAACACCAAATTTACCACACCTGCTCCCCATTCACACCTGAGACCTTGTAACACTAATGAGTCACATGACACTGGGGAGAAAATAGCTAATTGGGCCTAATGTGGACATTTTCCCTTAGGGGTGTACTCACTTTTGTTGCCAGCGGTTTAGACATTAATGGCTGTGTGTTGAGTTAATTTGAGGGGACAGCAAATTTACACTGTTATACAAGCTGTACACTCACTACTTTACATTGTAGCAAAGTGTAATTTCTTCAGTGTTGTCACATGAAAAGATATAATAAAATATTTACAAAAATGTGAGGGGTGTACTTACTTTTGTGAGATACTGTATATTTTATCTTGTACATAGGATCTTCAGGACAGATACCTATAGATACACAACACATTTTGGCCTGATTTTTCCCCCCTGTGTCCGCCCCAGGTTGGGTTAATTTGTTGGGGGATAGAAGGAAGGCCGTGTGCTAGTAAGCCATGTTTGTATTTATTATGATGTACATAAATACAGATTATGTTCTATGTTTATGAAACACTAATATCGAGTCTGTTCATTTTAAGAAAAAACTGTCTGCACATCTTCATAGTCCTGAAGAAGCCTTGTTTGAAACGCGTTGACCAGTGAACAGACGAAGATAGAGGAATATGATCCAAAGCAAACACAGTGACGTGCCTCCATCCCTATTGGTTAATGCAAACAGAGGTCGTGGGACTTTAAATGAGGCAGATCACCAACTAAGATATACAAAAATAGAATCTGAACATAGTCATTTATTATACATACAGTAATTGTTACAAATGTTGACAACAGTAACAAATATGATGCAGACATGTATACAAAAAAAAGCTGAGACAAAAAAATCCATATAGTAAGGAGATTGTTATAATAGTAATAAGATATATTCAGTAATAAAGTACATGGTCGTCACTAAATGTTACATCTAAGTGAAGAGAGGAAATATCTATACCTACACGAACCTTATGATATATACCAACTTATCCTTATATATGTATGATGTACATGAGTGAAATTAGTAGGAGACATTGATCTCCTGTGTGTGAGCTGAGCTCAGTTTGGGGCCAGTTTCCTCATTTTATGGAGATGTGGATTTAGATAAATCAATAAATGTTATTTTAGGATAAATCCATGTAGTTGTTATCTGTCTCATGCTGTGCCCTTAAAGTCCACACATATGACAGTGGTTCCTTGTGAACATCTGTAAGTTCCCATTTCTCTGAACAGATAGGATGTTGGGACTCTCATGAAAAAAAATGACGTGGGGTCCCCCCCCCAGTCTATATCAGGCCCATGCCAAAATGTAAAAAAATAAATGCAGTGGGGTCCCTCCAAAATCCATACCAGATTCTTAACCTGAACATGCAGTTTGGCAAGTCAGGAAAAGGGGGATAAGCGAGCGCCCCCCCTTCCAACCCATACAAGGCCACATGTCCTCACCATGGGGTGGTGGTGGGTGTTTTGTGCCAGCTCTGCCCCCCCCCCACCCCAAGGCACCTTGTCTCCAAGTTGATGGGGACAAGGGCCTCTTCCCCACAACCGTGACCTGTGGTTGTGGGGGTCTGCAGGCAGTGGACCATAGTACCTGAACCTATTCACCAAAAAAGTGTCAAAAAGTAATAAAAATACACACACAATTTTGGAAAAGACCTTTATGAAAAAATAAAATCCAGCCTCCCCGATGTAAATCCGTCATCAATCACAACGCCCTCCGCACCCAAAAAAATAAAATAAAAAAGACGCTCTCACCGTCATGGAGGCCCTTTGCCTACTGCAGGCTCCCCGTTTCACATCTTTTATATAGGTAAGGGACGGGGTCACCTGTCTACATCACCTGGAGACCACGCCCCTTCTGACGTCAGGGACCTAGCATGCACTGGTCCATGAGGTCAGAAGGGGGCAGTGCCACCAGGTGACGTAGACAGGTGACCCCGCCCCTTACCTATGTAAGAATGTAAAATGGAGGAGGAGCCTGCAGTAGTTATTTTATAATAAAGGATTTTTCAAAAATTTTGTGTGTGTTTTTTCTTACTTTTTGAATAGGTACAAGTACTATGGTCTTGATACTCCTTCACATGGGGGGGCAGGATCTGGGGGCCCCTTGGTAAAAGGGGCTTTCAGATTACCACAAGCCCCCTGCCTGCAGACCCTCACAAACACAGGCCATGGTTGTGGGGAAGAGGCCTTTGTCCCAATCAACATGGGGACAAGGTGCTTTGGGGTGGGGTGGGGGGGCAGAGCTTCCCCAAAGCACCCACCCCCCCATGTTGAGCACATGTGGCCTGGTATGGTAAAGGATGGAGGGGGCCTCACTCGTCCCTCCTACTTTCCTGACCTGCCAGGATAAAATGGTCTGGTATGGATTTTAGGGGAGAACCCACGCTGTTTTTTTTTTTTTTTAATATAGACCCGAAGGGCCTGGTATGGACTGAGGGGGGGGGGCAATTTTTTTCTATTGCCGGGCAATTTCTATTCATCTATCAGTGGAGAAGCCCGATGATGAGTCATGGTTGGTACGGATGCGGGCAGCCGACTTCCCGGCTTGCTCCTTAACAACCAGCTATTTCTTCACACAGAATTTGCATCGGTCGATCGTTTTTTTTGACTGATCCGAATTCGAATCAATCCGAAAAGTTGGAATTTGTTGGAAAATAAATAAACAAAACAAGTTTTAACAGATCTCAATGAAATTACAATTTCATTTGGAGATTTGGATACATCCGAATCTAGGAATAAACAAAAATTTGTCGGAATTTGTATTTGCACCGAAACGAATTTCACATGTCTAACACTTAATGGCCACCCGCTAACAGCTGGGCTCCCAGCCAATGCAAATGGCTGCCGATGGCAGGGCCCACTCTCCAGGCATGGATCCTCTACATGTGTGTGCCATAACACCACCCTGCTGATAGCTGGGGACTCAATGACCACTCGGAACATCCTGGAAGACTTCTGTATATGAAAGTAAGCTCCTGACATCCCGCACAGCTGCCCAGCACCAGAGCCCACCAATACTTCCAATAGGTAGGAAAACCTCATACAAAAATAGTCCTATAAGTGAGGACAAAAAAGGAACGCAGCCTTTGGCTTATCCTGAACATTTATGGGGGTGGGGTCTTATGGGGGGAGGAACAAGGGTGGGGCTACCCAAATGTATGCTGCCATGGACATCTGCAAGGAAAGCACATTATGGCCACTAGATGGAACTGACCATTATAGGAAATCCCAATTCACCATGACTGGGGGAATGCGGGTCACATTTCATCAACACATTTATAACAACCAGATCTGTAAGTGTTTGTGAAATCTTCCTGCGCAAAATGTACTCAGCCAATGAAAGGTAAGGACTCCATTTTTATTCTGCTATCAATGGCCAACACGGTACAACACTTCATCCAAATCCTTTGGTGGTCTCTGATCTCCTTATGAAGTGTTTCTTACATGATGAAGATCAGCCATGGAGTATATCGGAGGTGTATATCAGGGTGTGCTTCTTCCCCACATGTCCACCAACATTCATATAGAAGACATTTCCCTCACTCAAGGCACTAATACACCTCCAGGGTTGTGTGGGACCCCTGATGTACAGGAAGACAGAACTTCAGTGAGGAACATTTCCCTCACTCAGGACAGGAATACGGCTTCTCACCAGTGTGCGATCTCTGATGTTTGGAAAGATCAGACTTCTGTGAAAAACATTTCCTGCACTCAGGACAGAAATACGGCTTCTCACCTTTGTGGAATCTCTGATGTGTGGAAAGATTGGACTTATCTGAAAAACATTTCCCGCACTCAGGACAGGAATATGGCTTCTCACCAGTGTGCAATCTCTGATGTATGGAAAGCTTGGACTTCACTGAAAAACATTTCCCACACTCAGGACAGGAATACGGCTTCTCACCAGTGTGCACTCTCTGATGTATGAAAAGATCAGACTTCTGTGAAAAACATTTACCGCACTCAGGACAGAAATACGGTTTCTCACCTTTGTGGAATCTCTGATGTGTGGAAAGATTGGACTTATCTGAAAAACATTTCCCGCACTCAGGACAGGAATACGGCTTCTCACCAGTGTGCAATCTCTGATGTATGGAAAGCTTGGACTTCACTGAAAAACATTTCCCACACTCAGGACAGGAATACGGCTTCTCACCAGTGTGCAATCTCTGATGTATGGAAAGCTTGGACTTCACTGAAAAACATTTCCCACACTCAGGACAGGAATACAGCATCTCACCAGTGTGCAATCTCTGATGTGTGGAAAGAGTGGACTTCTCTGAAAAACATTTCCCGCACTCAGGACAGGAATACAGCTTCTCACCAGTGTGCGATCTCTGATGTTTGGAAAGAGCGGACGTCTGTGCAAAACATTTCCCGCACTCAGGACAGGAATACGGCTTCTCACCAGTGTGCAATCTCTGATGAATGGAAAGAGTGGACTTCTCTGAAAAACATTTCCCGCACTCAGGACAGGAATACGGCTTCTCACCCTTGTGCAATCTCTGATGTGTGGAAAGATTGGACTTCCGTGCAAAACATTTTCCGCACTCAGGACAGGAATACAGCTTCTCACCCTTGTGCAATCTCTGATGTGTGGAAAGATTGGACTTCCGTGCAAAACATTTCCCGCACTCAGGACAGGAATACGGCTTCTCCCCAGTGTGAAATCTCTGATGTGTGGAAAGAGTGGACTTCTCAGAAAAACATTTCCCGCACTCAGGACAGGAATATGGCTTCTCACCAGTGTGAGATCTTTTATGCACATTAAGCTTGTATTTTAAATGGAAACACTTCCCACACTCAGTACAGGAGAACCTCTTATCTGTTAAAAGGACAGCACCATCCCCCACAGTCTGAGGTTCCTCAGGATAAGAGGAATACGATGGTCCATCTACACTGTGTGGTGCTGGATGGACATTTGAGGTAGCCGGGTTTTCTCCTGGACTATACTGTGTGATGTCCTCATCTTCTACTTTACAGTCTGGAGACAAAGTGAGACAATCCTCTGAGGTTTTCCTCATCTCCCGTCCATGTACTAAAATAGAAATACAAAGATTATAAGTAGACATCAGCAGATTGGTTTCCCTAAATCAGGACTCCGCCCACATCAGGCAGCTTTGTCTCTGAGGATCTTACAATTCCCCCCACAAGGTAACTAGTAAATGGGTCCTCTGATCTCCTACCAGTTAATTTCTTTATTTATGGACCTTAGTCAGAGAGTGAGGAAACAATGAAAACTGTCTTTTATAGGAGTGACAGTGATGAGGGGGTTATAGGACGAGTGTCCCCTCCCCTTCTTTCACTTATTGCCATCTTCCCAACACAAGAAGTCCCGCACTTCCTTATTAAGTCCATGATTTAGTCATGAATAACAGCGGGGCTGAGCCCCACCAGAGGTCAGAGAGTGAGGATGGGGGAGAACAACCAAGATGAAGACTGGACTGATCCTGAAGACCACCATCATTGGGTTACTGACTCCTCCCTCATTATCACTTTCTGTTTAGGGTTCCAAAGTTGGAGGATGTTATCACATTATTATCAACATGTAAAAGTCTGTCCTCCAATCAAATCATCAGATATAAAATGTTCAGCTGGTAGGAAATGGGAGTAACAAAAGAGAATCCATATTATGTGTATATATAGCAGTGGGTAGAGGGGAGAGAGCAGAAGTCAGGATTATGTAATGTACAACATAGAGTATATAGTGCAGGGGTCAGGAGTATGTAATGTACAACATAGAGTATATAGTGCAGGGGTCAGGAGAATGTAATGTACAACATAGAGTATATAGTGCAGGGGTCAGGAGTCATAATATTTGGGTTCAATAAGCAGTTGCAGAGGTCCCACACCGCTTCCTCCCATCTCCCGAGACTGCACTCAGTGACTTGGGTGTGAGACTATACTGTACAGACATATCCCACCACCCGGCACAGTCAGCAAATAACAGAGCAAGTAACCGCGGGAGAATTCCTCTGTCAGTGATCTTGGTAGACCCGGACATGGGGCAGAAGATCCAACATTAACATCAACATTTTAACATCAACATTTTACTGCCAGCTGAACCCCAGAATCTCCATAAATCCAGTCTAGAGACATAAATCGTGTCGGCAGCACAGAAAAGGAAGATTATCCCAGAGAAATACAGGAATACAGGACGGGGAACACAGCTCAGGAAAGTGACCAGGGTATTACAGGCTGATATCACCCAGTCCCCGCCCTACACTGGACCAATCAGTGAGCAGTATGGATGGAGGAATGTATTTAGTGTTAATGACCCACCTGTGCTGATCTCTGTAGGAGTGTCCTCCTCTATAAATGTCCCCGTTATTCCATCCTCCTCCATAGACTGCTGATCATCCCTCACATACGTCTCTTCTTCTTCTGCTTTAACCTCAAATTCTATATCGATTGGATCTCCACTCTAAATCAAGAAAATAAAAGAATATCATCTGTAAAATATAAGATTTATTATTGTGACATCACATAAAAATCCACACATTGTCTCCATGAGTCTGTGTTTTATAATCTCTGTCTCACCAACCTTGTAACATGGAGGGATGATGTGACCTTCCTGTGTGGAATCCCGGGAATACAGAGGACGGGGACATCTCTCTGGTGGGTTTCTGTAGCTGGATGACTCCACCATGGTGTCCTGATACAGATCTTTGTATTCTTTTAGAAACTCTGACTCCTCCATCACCCCATCCTCCTCTTTTATCTCTTCTTTAACCTCAACTTTAGAATCTCTCAGGTTTCCACTCTGAATATATAATAAAAATGACATCAATGGTAACAATGCAGATAATGTACAGATCCCAATGATACTATCAGTGATTGTTCCTCATGTACCTGATGAAGGTGAGGGATGGTGTGACCTTCCTGTGTGGAATCCTGGGAATACAGAGGACGGGGACATCTCTCTGGTGGGCTCCCATTACTGGATCCATCTGTAGGAAACACACACACTGACTGAATACATTGTTTCTATGTGTTTATCAGATGATGGGGGATCTAGGTGGACCCTCCGTACTGCTCTCTCCTTTACAATAAAGTCTCCTCTTACCCGGTGATGTGAGGGGCGGCTGATTCTCCATCATGATGTCCTTCCCAGCACCGCTCACCTCTCCTGTCAGCAACTTGATGATCTCTGGTGACTTCTAGAATCTTCTTTTTATTTCTCTATTCTATCAGGGAGGGAGGTGGGGGCAATGTGATGGTCATATGATCTCCAGACTTCACAGGAGGAAAACTCTAGATTTGAACACAAATAGTAAAATCAAATGACATTCCCAGAATCCTCCACTGCTGCCACTGAATCCATCCCCCCCACCACTGCTACCACACATCCCATTTCATCCCCCCAACCACCACACTTGCCACTGATCCCATGCCTTCCTCACCACTGCCCCTCATCCCAGCCCCCCTCACCGCTGCCACTCATCCCATCCCCCCACTGCTGCCACTCATCCGACCCCCCACCACCACCACTGCCACTGATCCCAAACCACCCCCCCCCCAACCACCATCACTTATCTCATTCCATACCACCACCCCTGCCACTCATTCCATTCTGTCCTCTACCGCTACTACTCATCCCATCCCCTCCACCATTGCTTCCTCTTATCCCATCCCACCACCAATGCCACTTATCCCATTCCATCTCCCACTCCAACACAGTTGCCAATCATCCCATCCCCCACCACCACAGCTGCCACTGTTTCCATCCCCACCCAACCACCACTGCTGCCACTGATCCCATCCCCCACCACCACCGCTGCCACTAATCCCAGGGGCATAACTAAAGGGGTCACAATTGCAATGGCCCATGTGTTTCCCCTGTACACCTGGATAAGGGAGCGGGGGGAAGGAATTTTTCTCCTGCAGCTGCTAAAAGCCGAGTTCTCCTCTTCTCCCTCCTATAGGCATTCAGCGGCTGCAGGAGGAAAAAGGAGGGGATTTGTTCCTCTATGTGTCGCCCTCACTGCCTTCCTATCCAGGTCCTGCTCCTTTATGATTTCTTGCACTGGGGCCCTGAAGGTTCTAGTTATGTCTCTGGGTCATAGGATTCTCTGACCCTGATAGGAGGAACATTGGAAGGAGGAGTTGTGTGGTCAGTGTCATGTCATAGGATATTCTGACTCTGATTGGAGGGACATTGGAAGGAGGAGCTGTGTGGTCAGTGTCATGTCATAGTATATTCTGACTCTGATTGGAGGGATATTGGAAGGAAGAGTTGTGTGATCAGTGTCATGTCATAGGATTCCCTGACTCTGATTAGAGGGACATTGGGAGGAGGAGCTGTGGGGGACACTGTGTGAGGTTTCTGCACACAAAGAATCATTTCTCCTGGGTGCGTCCCACCTCTTCTAAAATTAAGCATGAACTTTGTCTTTGGGCTTTGTCAGGACTCATCATATTCCTGTGATCTCCGTGTACTCCGGAGACTTTACTGATCACATTTCAGGATGAATATCTGAGACTGGGATTATTATGAAAAAAAAAAACAATTCCGGATAATTACTACAAATGTAATTTTTTCCTCTTCCGTCTTATTTGAATCCTAAAAAATAAAGACATACATATTCCAATACTCCCTAAATACACCCCCCCCCCCACTAATAAAAGTAGTATAATCAGTTTGTGAGGAGTGTGTTGTTGTCAGGGCTGGGCTTCTGCTATTAATAGCAGCTCTCTACTCAGTGCACAGAGGCTGCTTAGCTGTCGGGTAATTACCAGCCACTCATTGTTTCCACAGGGACTCACCTGGTTACCATTACCTGCCTCATTAGTCCAGCCTGCAGCCAGTCCCTTTTTGCTATTTAAACTGCCTTGCTCATTTCCTCCGTGTCGTTGCCTGGTCAACATCTCTAGCGTGTCTCTGCTGTGTTCCTGTTATGACTTGCCCTGGATGACGTCTCTTCTGATTTCTGATCCTGATTTTTGGCTTCTGACAATGCTGATTTCTGATCCCGGCTTGTTTGATTACTTGTTCTGGCTTCCAAACCCTGGCTTCTGTTTTTACTACGTTCCTGTTCTGTGTTATTTTTGATATTACATTAAAGGTGTGATTTTAACTGCATTTTCTGTCTCTGCCTGGTTTATGGTTACTGACAGTTGTGCTCTTGCTCCTCATTCCAGCATCCTGGTTTTGGCTGTGATGCATTCTTTCTGTCTATCTGCAAAGTGACTGATGTGGTCAGTCTCTGGGTGGAGACCAAACCTGATTGAAGCCAGCCAAGCCTGCAGTCTCATGCTTGTTATATTGCATTTGTAACACGTGCTCCAAGCTCTCTGTTCGTCTGCCCGACTCTGCTGTTTGGATTCCCTTGTTAAAGGCCTTAATTCGGATATCGACTACTCTCTGAACTCTGCCTGTCTGCCAAATGCAAGTACCTGGTTGCTGTGTTTAGTTAGTTCCTGCCCTGGTGTGGTGGCCAGGCACCATAGCATTGTGTTTAAGTCCTGGGGGCAACTGAGTACTGGTAGGCCCACTTGCCTTATGGGAAAGGAGGCTGCTATAGGCGAAGAACACAGAAGCCAGCTATAGTGTCTGACCACCTGCATTAGGGGTAAGCGTGACATTGTTAGTATAGATGTAGTAATTCTACAATAGACTAATGAGGTGAGAGGGTCATTGGTGGAAAAGGTGAGATCTTCAAAATTAAGGAAATGTTTGAGCCCTGTAAGTGGGTGAATGCTATGACCCTGAAGGGGTTCATCCACGTTTCCACACTATATATGGCTGGGGAGCGCACATCTTTCTATAAGTGGGTTTATTTAAGTGGGCGCACTTTGGCTCTGCACTTCGGCTCCGCACTTCAGCGAGAATACACAGCAAACTACTTTGAAAAACACCAAACTGACTGCAGGTGACCTTGTTTCCCCATTCCGCTCTCCTTCCTTTCTGTAACATGCGCTTTCTACCAATCCTTCTGGCAGTTGTGTCCACACTCCTTAATCTCTCTTTCCCTCACCCCTCTTCGCCACCTCACAGCCTGTGTATATCACCCTCACTTCTGTCCTCTCCTTATTACTGCACTAACCCAACTCCTGCTAATTCTAAACTCACATGCTAATAAAACCTCCAGAACCCTGAGGCATGTCCCTTCATATAAATTGCAATCCCATATTACCTCCCTCACCCCCTTCTGCTTCTCCCAACTTCTAGAGATTAAACCCCAAACCCTGGGCCTCCATTGCTTAACTGTACCCAAATCTCCCATCACCCCATGCCCTCTTGCAAGAGCAGCAATCCACACAATTTAGTTTCTCACCCTCTTCTTCCCAAAACCAGCCTCCCCTTCTCTTGCGCCCTTTGGAACGCCTGCTCTGTCTGTAACAAACTAGCTTCTGCCCATGACCTCTTTATTAGTGTTGAGCGAACACGGACTGTATTATTCTGGTTCATACCGAATAATTGGATTTTTGCTACCCGGACACGGACCCGAAAACTTTACTCTATGTTCGGGTTTAAAATCCGTGTTCGGTAATTTTATTTCCTGTTTTGTATGTAATGGCGCGCTTTCAACAGCCAATCAACAAGCGTTTAACTGGTGTGCCTTAAGCCATCCCAGCCATGCCTACTAATGTATTAGTAGCTGTGATTGGCCATCTGAAGCATGTGACCCATGTCTTTATAAGTTCGAGAGCCCCAGCGCGGTGCGTCGTTCTGCTGTAGTTTAGGGAGAGAGCACACATCATACGTGCTGCCTGCTGATTAGGGACAGACAGTGAAAAATTGTGCCCGAAAAGAATGCAGGGACAGGTCGGAGTGTAGGCAGGGAAAGATATTTGAGCATTTTAGGGACAGGCTGGAGAGATTAGGCAGGGACAGTCTACATTGATTTTACTGTGTGGGGGGTGGTGCAGTGAACAATGTTTTTGAGCATTTTAGGGACAGGCTGGAGAGATTAGGCAGGGACAGTGTACATCGATTTTGTTGTGTGGGGGGGTGGTGCAGTGAACAATCTTTTTGCCCTCACTTGAGCCCACTGAGGAGGAGGAGGGAGAAAAAAATCTATTTTTATCAGTCTGTTGTGTGCAGCGTTCAGCTATATTTTACTACAGATTGCTGTTCTAATCTGCTATTTAAAAATTAAGTTAAAGGGGAATTTTTTTCCCCCTTCATAGCCTGCTTACTGCTGAGCTGACCATGACATAAGACACTGCTGTGTTGTTCACATGTGCTATTAAGTGATTTTCAATTTTATATACCTTTATCTATTCCACTATTCAATATATACCCTTTTGGGTTAAAAAAAATTAAATTGTGGCATAGTCTGTACTAATCCGCTATTTAAAAATTACAAAGTTAAAGGGGAATTTTTTTTTTTCCCTTCATAGCCTGCTGCAGAGCTGACCGTGACATAAAACATAAGACACTGCTGTGTTCACATGTGCTATTGAAAAATCACCAATTTGATATACAGTAAACCCCCCTCCATTGCGGGGGTTACGTTCCGGACCCAGCCGCGAAAAGTGAAATTCCGCGAAATAGAAAAACCCTATTAAAATGCATTGTAGGCATGATTTTTTTACTGTCACTGTACGTGTAGAAGCATTTTAAGGTCTTTAAACACACTTTTAAAACAATAGAAACTCATTTAAACACATAAAAGATACTTAGAGACAGAACAAGAGCTATGAAAAACACAAAAATCTTTCATTTTTAATGATTTATATAGTAAAATAACATTACAAAAAAAAACGCGAATTACCGGGACCGCAAAAACTGAACCGCGATGTAGCGGGGGATTACTGTACTTTCTATTCCGCTATTCAATCTACACCCTTTGGGGTAAAAATAATTAAATTGCGGCATAATCTGTATCGGTACGTGTGAGATACACCTTCCAAATTTTTAGGGCGCATCTTCCACCGCCGAGGATTGCAGGGTGCTTCAGTTTGCCTCCTGTTCCGAACTCCTACTTCTCATCCTGCCTTTAGGGTACAAAAAAATTGTAATCGGGGCCTAGTCTGCTTCTGTATGTGTGAGATACACCTTTTGATATCATATTTTCTATTCCGCTATTCAATCTACACCCTTTGGGGTAAAAAGAATTAAATTGCGGCATGGTCTGTAACGGTACGTGTGAGATACACCTTCCAAATTTTTGGGGCGCATCTTCCACCGCCGAGGATTGCAGGGTGCTTCAGTTTGCCTCCTGTTCCGAACTTCTCCTACACCTCATCCTGCCTTTAGGGTACAAAAAATTGTAATCGGGGCCTAGTCTGGGTCTGTACGTGTGAGATACACCTTTTGATATCATATTTTCTATTATTTCGCTATTCAATCTACACCCTTTGGGGTAAAAAGAATTAAATTGCGGCATAGTCTGTATCGGTACGTGTGAGATACACCTTCCAAATTTTTGGGGTGCATCTTCCACCGCCGAGGATTGCAGGGTGCTTCAGTTTGCCTCCTGTTCCGAACTCCTCCTACTCCTCATCCTGCCTTTAGGGTACAAAAATACACCTTTTTATATCATATTTTCCATTCCTCTATTCAATCTACACCTTTTGGGGTAAAAAGAATTACATTTCGGCATAGTCTGTATCGGTACGTGTGAGATACACCTTCCAAATTTTTGGGGTGCATCTTCCACCGCCGAGGATTGCAGGGTGCTTCAGTTTGCCTCCTGTTCCGAACTCCTCCTACTCCTCATCCTGCCTTTAGGGTACAAAAATTAGTAATCGGGGCCTAGTCTGGGTCTGTATGTGTGAGATACACCTTTTGATATCATATTTTCTACTCCGCTATTCAATCTACACCCTTTGGGGTAAAAAGAATTAAATTGCGGCATAGTCTGTATCGGTATGTGTGAGATACACCTTTCCAATTTTTTGGGCGCATCTTACACCTCTGAGGATTGCAGGGTGCTTCAGTTTGCCTCCTGCCTGTTCCGAACTCCTCCTACTCCTCATCCTGCCTTTAGGGTACAAAAAATTGTAATCGGGGCCTAGTCTGGGTTTGTACATGTCAGATACACCTTTAGATATCATATTTTCTATTCCGCTATTCAATATACACCCTTTTGGAGTGTAAAAAATTAAATTACGGCATAGTTTGTATCGGTACGTGTGAGATACACCTTTTAAATTTGTTTGGTGCATCTCCTTCATCTCCTTCCACCGCCGAGGATTGCAGGACGCTTCAGTTTGCCTCCTGTTCCGAACTCCTCCTACTCCTCTTCCTCATCCTGCCTTTAGGGTACAAAAAAATTGTAATCGGGGCCTAGTCTATGTTTGTACGTGTGAGATACACCGTTTTTATAAAATTTTTCCTATTCCGCTATTCAATATACACCCTTTTGGAGTGTAAAAAATTAAATTGCAGCATACTTTGCATATTTGACTTTGAGATACACCCGTTGTATTTGTATACTGTTTTTCTATTCCGCTATTTATTAAACACCCTTTTGGGGTAAAAAAAATTAAATTGCGGCATAGTTTGCATATTTGACTGTGAGATACACCCGTGCGATACTGTTGTTGTTTTGTTCCGCTATTCAATTAACACCTTTCTAGGGCAAGATCATAAATTACAGAAAAATGAGGAGACCGTCAAATAGGGGCCGTGGCCTGGGTCGTGCTGCTGCTGGTAGAGCTCCTGTGTGAGTAGGCAACAGAAACCTGCAGCAGTATTTGGTAGGGCATCATGCGCCTCTACAAGTGTTGAGGCCAGAACAAGTAGAGGCGATAGTAGATTGGTTTGCTGCTGACAGTGCCTCCAGTTCCTTCACATTGTCTCCCACCCAGTCTACTGCAGAAACGTCAGAGTTGGCACCTGCAGCCGATGTCTAACCGTCTTTCACCTCACCCCCTTGGAAGTTCTTCAGATAATGTGCTGATGACAGGACACGAGTGGTTTGCACCCTGTGCAATCAGAGCCTGAGGCGAGGCATAAACCTTCTCAACCTGAGCACAACCTGCATGATCAGGCATCTAAGTGCAAAGAATGAGCTGCAGTGGAGTAGACACCTTCAAAACCAAGAAACGTCTCTGGCTCCTCCTGCTTCCTCTTCTGCTGCAGTCTCGGCCTCTTCATCTACCTCTGTAGTGATACCGGCACCTGCCACCCCGCAAACAGACGATCTGTCAGCAACACCACCACCTGGGTCACCAACCATCTCCACAATGTCCCGTGGAAGCGTTCAGCTTTCCATCTCCCAAACACTTCAGAGGAAGAGGAAGTACCCCCCTACCCACCCGCGATCCCTGGCCCTGAATGCCAGCATTTCAAAATTCTTGGCTTTTGAAATGCTGTCATTCCGTCTGGTGGAGACGCACAATTTTAAAAGCCTTATGTCGGTGGCTGTACCACAGAACGTCGTGCGGAGCCGCCACTACTTTTCCAGGCAAGCCATCCCTTCCCTGCACAACCAAGTGGGGGAAAAAATCAGGTATGCACTGCGCAACGCCATCTGTGCCAAGGTCCACCTAACTACCAATACGTGGACCAGTAAGCACGGTCAGGGGCGTTATATCTCCCTAACGGCACACTGGGTAAATGCAGTGGCGGATGGGCCTGAGGCGGATAGCAATTTGGCGCATGTCCTTCCACCACAGAGGATTGCAGGGCGCTTCAGTTTGCCTCCTGTTCCTAACTCCTACTCCACTTCCTCATCCTCTACCGCCTCCTCATCCGGTCAGCGTAACACCTTCACCACCAACTTCAGCACAGCCAGGGGTAAACGACAGCAGGAAGTTTTAAAACTTGCCTGTTTGGGGGAAAAAACCACACACCGCGCAGGAGTTGTGGAGGAGCATGGAACAGCAGACAAATGAGTGGTTGCTGCCAGCGAGCCTCAAGCCCGGCCTGGTGGTGTGCGATAACAGCGAAATCTCATAGCAGCTCTGGGCCTAGCTGGTTTGACGCACGTCCCTTGCCTAGCGCATTTGCTGAATCTGGTGGTGCAGAGGTTCCTTAAAAATTACCCCGATATGTCAGAGCTGCTGCAGAAAGTGCGGGCCGTCTGTTCGCACTTTCGGCGTTCTCACCCTGCTGCTGCTCGCCTGTCAGCGCTTCAGTGTAACTTCGGCCTTCCCGCTCACCGCCTCATATGTGACGTGCCCACAAGGTGGAACTCCACCTTGCACATGCTGGAAAGACTGTGCGAGCAGCAGCAGGCCATAGTGGAGTTTCAGCTGCAGCACGCACGCGTGAGTCGCTCTGCGGAACAGCACCACTTCACCACCAATAACTGGGCCTCCATGTGAGACCTGTGTGCCTTGTTGGCTGTTTTGAGTACTCCACCAACATGACCAGTGCCGATGACGCCGTTGTCAGCTTAACTATCCCACTTCTATGCCTCCTTCAAAAAATGATTCGGGCGATGATGGAAGAGGATGTGGCACAGGATGAGGAGGATGAAGAGGTAACATTTCCAAGGCTTTCAGGGCAGTCATTTGCAAGTGGCTCCGAGGGTGGGTTCCTGCACACACAAACGCCAGGGACACAATTGTCCAGCAGGGGCACAGTTCTGGAGGATGAGGAGGAGGAGCTGGAGGAGGAGATGGAACCATGTTCACAGCAGGGTGGCACCCAGGCCAGCTCATGGCCATCACTGGTGCATGGCTGGGGGGATACAGAGGACACAGACGATACACCTCCCAAAGAGGACAGCCCTTCGTTGCCTCTGGGCAGCCTGGCACACATGAGCGATTACATGCTGCAGTGTCTCCACAACGACTGCCAAGTTGCCCACATTCTAACTTGTGCTGATTACTGGGTGGCCACGCTGCTGGAACCCCGTTACAAGGACAACGTACCGTCCTTTATTCACTCACTGGAGCGTGATCGCAAGATGCGCGAGTACAAGCGCACGCTGGTAGACGCGATGCTGCTGGCATTCCCACCTGACAGCGGGGCCACAGTGGAAGCACAAGGCCAAGGCAGAGGAGGAAGAGGTCGCCAACGCAACCAGGGCACCGCCAGCACCTCAGAAGGCAGGGTTAGCATGGCCGAAATGTGGAAAAGCTTTGTCAGCACGCCACAACAAACAGCAGCACCAGCAGCTCATATGGAACGTCTTAGCAGGAGGCAGCATTTCACCAACATGGTGGAGCAGTATGTGTGCACACGCCTACATGTAGTGAATGACGGGTCTTCCCCCTTCAACTTCTGGGTCTCCAAATTGGGCACATGGCCTGAGCTTGCCCTTTACGCCTTGGAGGTGCTGGCATGCCCTGCAGCCAGTGTATTATCTGAACGTGTATTTAGCACGGCTGGGGGCGTTATCACACACAAGCGCAGCCGCCTGTCCAGAGACAATGTGGACAAGCTCACGTTCATTAAAATGAACCAGGCATGGATCCCACGGGACTTTTCCGTACCTTGTGCAGAATAGAGATGGATACCGACCTTACCCAGTCATTGTTATATTTTTGATCTTTCTCACTCTTTTGGGGTGTACCCTAATTTAAAATGACTGAAAAAAAGCAGTGTTGGCTACCTCGTCCCCCTCCACCGCCGCTTCCACCTACACCGCCACATCCACCGCCACCTCAACCTCCCTCCTACTCCATATGGGCCTCGTCCTTCACAGATGAAGAAAATTGTTTTATTTATTTTATTTTTTTTGTTGTTTTAAGTTATTTCCCTATCCACATTTGTTTGCAGAGCACTTGTCATGCTCTTAACTACGTTTTGCTGCCATTTGCAGCACTCTAGCCCTTTCCATTGGTGTTTTAGAGCCATTTTAGTGCCTGAAAGTTCGGGTCCCCATTGACTTCAATGGGGTTCGGTGTCCGGGTAAAGTTCGGAAAAAGTCCGGGACACGGATCCGGACTTTTTTTTCAAGTTCGGCCGAACACGGACATCCAGGTGTCCGCATAACTCTAATCCAGACACATCCCTTGCCTGTTACTGGATAATGTCCCAGAATTCCCAGAACCACTCACCTCTCCTTCATGATTTCTTTGGTGACTTCTAGAATCTTCTTTGTATTTCTCTATTCTATCAGGGAGGGAGGTGGAGGCAATGTGATGGTCATATGATCTCCAGACTTCACAGGAGGAAAACTCTAGATCTGAACACAAATAGAAAAATCAAATGGTAGTGCCAATCCCCCCCCCCCCCCCCCAGGGTTACTTCAGGTGTGGAGAAAAGCTGTGTAAGAGGATATGGAGGAGATCCAGGAATCAGATAAAGGTCAGGACAAGCAACAGACGAGCGCATCCAAGAGATGAAGCCGGGGTCACTACACAGAAAATCAATCCAAGGAAACAACAGGCAGGACGAGGAATAGCAAGAAGGAGCTCAGAGACAAATGAGAATATTGCTCAGTCAATGGGAGATTATACCAGCATGACTTACATAATGAAGGCGATGAGGGGGGGGGGGGGGGAGGTGACCATAGATACATGGAAATTCAGCTGGTTCAGCAGGGATCGGTCACATTTCAATCCATGTGTGGTCACTGCCGGATAAAAGTCACTCCATCAGCAGCTGCAGCCAATAGCTTCATCACTGATCTGTGTATTCTGAGAGCGGAGGAGCGCACCCCATTGTCAGAGTACAATAGTGCAGCAGGGTGGATTCCCCCATCCCCCTCCAATGTGTAGAAGGTGGAATCGCTTCAGTTTTTTCCACTCATCCCACTGGCTGAACGATAAAACTGAACCATGTATGGCCAGCTTTATATAGCAAGATATATTATTCATCAACTGATCCCCCTGAAGGGGTTAATCTATGTATTACCTCCTCTGCCGCCAATTCCTGCATTGTCTTCTCTTTCCGTCCTACTAAATGGAATGTCCTGTCAGAATCTGACATCACTTCCTGTCTGTATTCCATAGAGACTTCCTGTCTGTATTCCATAGAGACTTCCTGTCTGGGTAGAAGTGAGATCACCACCTTGTGGAGCTCAGTGGAACTGCAGCCCTGAGAAACGTCTGGTAGTGTGAACACGGCCTTGTGCTGTGTGTGTATGTACTGTATATCCTTCCCCTTTCTCTCCTCCCTGAGTGTGTATGAAGAGGCGGAGCTCCTGCTGGAACAGCGGTCGGAGGAGGAAGCCGAGTCTAGGAGGGAGACTGACAGAAAGCGCAGCAGACTTGCAGGAGTGAGCAATTTTCATTCATTTGTGAATTTATTTTAACAAAATAAGTTCACTGAAGTAGATGCAAAGTGGAAGCAGTGAACTTGCAGAGAACACTATATTGAGCACAAAATATTGTAGGATTGCATGAAATTTTACAGGTTTTAAGTTTATTTAATATAGCAGCAAATATTATAAGAACAAATATTATAAGAATAAAGAAGTAGGTGTAGTAGCAGTAGATCTGCAGAAAATATTATTTTGAGCCCCTAGCACTTTATATATGAATGTATCCACATATTTCATTGTATTTGTGATAATTTATGTACACACACAATTGGACAGCGCTGTGACACATAATGCTCCTCTAGTTGATAAAGGGAATTCTTACCTTTGTTACAGCAGCAGTCCGGTAGAAGTTATTTTTGTAGGTATTTGAGTTGTTACACATAGCGCAGGTTTTTTCCATTTATATTGGTGACATAATTAACATGCAAAAAATTGGGGGAGCATACCCTGAACATGTATATCTAAAGCCGGTGCAGCTATGGACCAAGCGACATGTACAGTATATTAAAAAAGAATAGCGCACACATGCAAAAGAAATGACTATCAAATATGGAGACAATCCATAAATAAAAATAGGGATTTAGTCCCACCATATGGCCATATCGTGCTCAAGCCCACCACTGCGTGAAAGTACCCCACCCCATCCCCCACACACACCTGTACTCTATCAGAGTCCACTATCAAGTAGATATAGGAGGAGTCCTTTGTAGTGCATTAGCACATCCATCCCAGCAAGGAGCGTTGTCTCCAAGGGTTGGAGAGGCTGGATTCACCCCTTTTTTATGGATAGTGTAGGACCCACTGATAATGGGGTACTTTGACGCAGTGGTGGGCTTGAGCACGATATGGCCATATGGTGGGACCAAACCCCCATTTTTATTTATGGATTGTCTCCATATTTGATAGTGTTTTCTTTTGCATGTGTGCGCTATTCTTTTTTAATATACATGTTGCTTGGTCCATAGCTGCACCGGCTTTAGATATACATGTTCAGGGTTTGCTCCCCCAATTTTTTGCTTGTTTATTGGTGACATAATTGCCCAAATCTGGGGATCAAGAGCCATTTCCACCCTTTACTCTCGGCTGGGGCTCCTACGCTCTCAGAATACACAGATCAGTGATGAAGCTATTGGCTGCAGCCGCTGATCGAGTGATATTTAACCGACAGTGACCACACATGGATGGAAATGTGACCGATCCCTGTTAAACCAGCTGAATTTCCATGTATCTATGGTCACCTTAAGTGACTTCCTCCCCTCCCCCTCATCGCCTTCATTATGCAAGTCATGCTGAGATAATCTCCCATTGGCTGAGCAATATTCTCATTTGTCTCTGAGCTCCTTCTTGCTATTCCTCGCCCTGCCTGTTGTTTCCTTGGATTGATTTTCTGTGTAGTGACCCCGGCTTCATCTCTTGGATGCGCTCGTCTGTTGCTTTCCCTGACCTTTATCCTGATTCCTGGATCTCCTCCTCATCTCACACCCAACATAGAGAATGAAATTTGTGATCCAGGTGGCCAAATTTTACGAGAATCCCGGACCCCAAGAATCATAGAAAACACTAAACTGTCCAGATTAAATATTTTCTCACTGGGACCATAGTGCTTAAATAAATACCGACCTTCATATTACCTCCTGATATCCTCATCCTATTATTGTACAACCAATACCAATCCAGATAATTCTCTGTTATCAATATTATCTGTCTACAGGGAAACCTTCATAGATGACGGCACCAATGAGGATGGAGGAGGGCCGGAGTCACATGACTGAGAAGATACTAACCCTCACCCTGGAGATCATCTACCTGCTGACTGGAGAGGTGAGGGGGATTCTGGGAGGTCACATGACATCCCTCTTTTCTCTATTAATAAAACACAGACCTGACTGGAAAGGTGAGGAGGATTCTGGGATTCTAACATAACATAATTGCTATTGGTTCCTCAATACAGAGATTTCCTCTGGTGAAGTCAGGTGATCATATGACCATCACAGTGCCTCCATGTGACTCCCTAAACCCTGAGAGACACAACATGCAGAAGATTCTAGAAGTCACCAAGAAGATGATGGAGCTGCTGACAGGAGAGGTGAGCGGTGCTGGGAATTCTGGGACATTAACCAGTAACAGACAAGGGATGTGTCTGGATGGTGACTGTATCATTGTGTGTGTCAGGTTCCTATAAGGTGTCAGAATGTCACTGTCTATTTCTCCATGGAGGAGTGGGAGTATTTAGAAGGACACAAGGATCTCTACAAGGACGTCATGATGGAGAATCAGCCGCCCCTCACATCACCGGGTAAGAGGAGACTTTATTGTAAAGGAGAGAGCAGTACGGAGGCTCCACCTAGATCCCCCATCATCTGATAAACACATAGAAACAATGTATTCAGTCAGTGTGTGTGTTTCCTACAGATGGATCCAGTAATGGGAACCCACCAGAGAGATGTCCCCGTCCTCTGTATTCCCGGGATTCCACACAGGAAGATCACACCATCCCTCACCATCATCAGGTAGATGAGAATGTAGGAAAGTGATCCCAGGCCCTAAGAGATATCATTCCTCTATTATTATTATTTTTTTGTATTTAATATTATTTCTGCCATTTTGTTGGTTTAGGATGAAGATCTGATAAAAATGTACAAATTGGGGTTATAAAGGAAAAGACGTATGTGAGGGGTGATCAGCATTTTACAGAGGAGGTTGGGATGATGGACGCAGTTAAAGAGGAAGAAACTTCTCCAGATGTCAGCTCGGGTAATTATAGAAGAATGGGTTAAAGCTTACTTAGTGATGTTTGGTTGGGTGGTATCATTGATCTGGTTAGTTGTCATAGTTTGGTGTTGTGATCACACCCAGTTCCACCACAGATCTACTTTAAACTTTGAAATGCTCGACCAACATACACTGCTCCAAAGAATGAAAGGAACACTTTGAAAACACATCAGATCTCAATGGGGGAATATAACATGCTGGATATCTATACTGGTATGGACTGGGTAATGTGTTAGGATCTATACTGGTATGGACTGGGTAATGTGTTAGGAAGGGCCTCACTGAGCTCCTGAACAGACTGAGGTGCAACCTGGTGGCATCGGATGGACTGAAACAGAATGTCCCAGAGATGTTCTATTGGATTCAGGTCAGGCGAGTGTGGGGGCCATTCAATGGTATCAATTCCTTCATCCTCCAGGAACTGGCTGCATACTCTCACCACATGAGGCCGAGAATTGTCGTGTACCAGGAGGAACCCAGGACCCACTGCACCAGCATAGGGTCTGACAATGGGTCCAAGGATTTCATCCCAATACCAAATGGCAGTCAGGGTGCCATTGTCTAGCCTGTAGATGTCTGTGCGTCCCTCCATGGATACGCCTCCCCAGACCATCACTGACCCACCACCCAACCGGTCATGCTGAACGATGTTACAGGCAGCATAATGTTCTCCACGGCTTCTCCAGACCCTTTCACGTCTGTCACATGTGCTCAGGGTGAATCTGCTCTCATCTGTGAAAAGCACAGGGTGCCAGTGGTGGAGCTGCCAATTCTGGTGTTCAATGGCAAATGCCAATCGAGCTCCACAGTGCCAGGCAGTGAGCACAGCGCCCACTAGGGGACGTCGGGCCCTCAGGCCTCCCTCATGAAGTCTGTTTCTGATTGTTTGGTCAGAGACATTCACACCAGTGTCCTGCTGGAGGTCATTTTGTAGGGCTCTGGCAGTGCTCATCCTGTTCCTCCTTGCACAAAGGAGCAGATACCGGTCCTGCTGATGGGTTAAGGACCTTCTACGGCCCTGCCCAGCTCTCCTAGAGTAACTGCCTGTCTCCTGGAATCTCCTCCATGCTCCTGAGACTTTGCTGGGAGACACAGCAAACCTTCTGGCAATGGGAGGTATTGATGAGCCATCCTGGAGGAGTTGGACTGCCTGTGCAACCTCTATAGGGTCCAGGTATGGCCTCATGCTACCAGTAGTGACACTGACCCCAGCCAAATGCAAAACTTGTGACAAATAGGGATGATTGAATGGCTCGGGTCTACTATCGGTTCGATCCGAACGTTGACTGTTCGAAATTCGTCCGAATTCCGAACTTTTTGCGGAAAAAGTTTGGAATTCGGCAACCAGAACTGACCAAAATGCAATGGGACAGGAACTGGGCTTTAAAAGACTGTGATTGGACCAGAACCATCAGTAAAAGCCAATTGAGGGGGCAGGAGGATGCTAGGAATGTGATTGGAGTGACTAGGGGGTCCAGAGGCCAATCATTAGTGAATTACGCCCCCCAGTATATAAGATAGCCCCGCCAAATCTCTAGCATTGTAATACAGGGACATGGAAGAGAATGGAAGCAGTTCTGTTACTCCTGCTTCAAAGTGTCATTTAGCATTTATTAGTGTGAGGAAAGGGATATCTAGTGTAGTTAGGGTACTATTTTCCACTATAGTTAGATTTAATAATCTAGTTTCTGTTGGGAAAGTGTTAAGTGTCAGGGGATCATAGTGTAGTGTAGGGTTAACTGACTGTGACTGCTATGGCAGGGTGACCAAACCCTTCCATGTCAGGGTGACCGCTATAGAGAAAAGATAGTTTGTCTTAGAATTGCTATAGAAAAGGATGGTGGCTTCACCCCTGTCACACCCGGCTTTTTGTTGCAGGCGTTTTATAGGGCTTTTTTGTGGACGTGTATGGAGACAGGCATTACATCTGAACTTCTGTGTAGTGGTATATATACACACACACACATGTATGTATATATACACATACACACATATAGGTGTGAAAATAGCAGAACCCTATGCTTGCGCTAATGAAATAATTAACATGCATAGGAGAAAGAAAAGAGGGAAAGTCGGGACTTTAAATGATATTAGGGATGGAGATACAAAAGTTTTTGTAACCTCATTTAAAGTCCCGACTTTCCCTCTTTTCTTTCCAATTATCAGGGATGGAGGCGTGCGGTTCTCTGGACCACCCCTTGTACAAGTGCATACGTTTGCTACACTCAGGGGGCTGACCCTGTGGATCATTGGGGTCGGCTTACTATTTACCCTGTACCAGTACAAACGTGGCTGTCACTTTCAGGGGGCATGGCCCTATTTTTATATAGGATCGGCCACTACAACTACTTATATTTATTACTATTGTAACCTATACATATTGTTATTTTTATGATACTGATAGAGGTCTTGCTCAGGGCACATTGTTGCTTTTTCCCTTAGGACTTGCTAATTGGTGATCTCTCCTGTCCTGTTTGTCCCGGGAGCTGCGATGCGCTCCTGCCTCCCTCCCCTTCTCCTTTCATCCTTGTGATGCGGGGGTGGGGGCGGGTTTTGCAGGGCAGGTCCCGGGCCATTGCCCGGGGGCTGCGTAGCGCTCCTGCTTCCCTCCCCCTCCTCCTCCGTCCTTGTGATGCGGGGGTGTGGGCGGGTTTGGCCGCGGCGCATCGGCGCCACGCCCCTTCCGTGCTGGTTCAAGACGCCACTGTCTTGGCCGTCAGACCGGCACGCTGACACACCACCTACCTTCCTCCACGAGGCGCCGACTTCCGCTCAGCTGTTTACTGGCGGTCGCCGGTGTCTCTATTCGGGAATGGCTGCGTGATGCTGGGAGCCTTCCCGGCGGGTTCTTGGGCGCAACAACTCTTCATTCTTTCATTGACTTTCACTCCAGGCACATAGCTACAACCGGTAATATTTCGGATCCTTTTCTTCTTACTTTACATTCTTAATCCTCACTTGTCTCTGCACTCTTTGGTATCATGGGTCTGGTTCTCGCGCTGCCATTACCATCACTATAATTTATTCTAATTACTTTTTCCATTACCTCGGTTCACAACTCTCACTCTGGGTTAATTGTGATGCTTTTCACTCGTCCTCACTATGTTTCTACTTTTCTCAAAGTTTTATTTGCACATTTCTCTGTTATTCCAGCATGTACACACCATGGGGATACTCCAAGTTGGGTTTGTCACTTGGGTTTCTTTTTCTATCTTGGTACTCATCTATCTGGTATACTCAATATTTGTTTACTATACTACCATACAACTCTATATACAAACGATTGTTATTATTACTCTTCTCATATTATATTATATATATAATTAATTTAATTCTAGATATTATATCGTATGTTTATTGAGACAACTACCATTCTCTCGACTATCAAGACTCTATCACTGTACCTCTATTGTTGCCCCCCATGCCTGCCTGGTTTGTCTCCCTCAGCTCCTGGGTCAGATGGTACACAGGGGTCCTCCCTTGGCGAGTCCTTTGAGGCAACAGCTTCATCTCATTGTAAGCAACCCTATATAATGAATACTCTTCTCAATGGACATGTATACCACTATATGCATTACTTCATGATATTTTCTTTTTCATAGTTAATCATTTTGCACCAGCTCCTGAGAAAGTGTTGTTTAACACGAAACGCGTAGAGCAATCATGATGCAATTTCTGTGGACTATGTACTATTTGTTACAAATCATTCTATGCTGTCTTTATACTCCATTTGAACATGTATATTTTTTATATGCTCTGGTCATTGGGACTATTGTATGTCATCTATTGTCCCCACGATTTTATTACATGTGCATTCACAATAAATCAAGTTGCATGTGTACTTACTCATGTTTTTGTTTCAATGGTATGCACATATAGATACCTCATAACATATATTTGTATAGTCTATGGCCAGACAATCACACGCCTCATTCAAAGTCCCACAAAAAAAAAACCCTTGTCTCACATGATATTAGGGATGGAGATACAAAAGTTTTTGTAACCTCATTTAAAGTCCCGACTTTCCCTCTTTTCTTTCCCTTTATACCATACAGGAGAGAATTCATTCTCATGTTCAGAGTGCAGGAAATGTTTTAGTCAGAAAGGACACCTTCTTTAGCACCAGAGAATACACACAGGGGGGCATCCCTATTCATGTTCAGAGTGCGGGAAAAGTTTTAGTCAAAAAGGACAACTTCTTAGGCACCAGAGAATACACAAAGGTGAGATTCCCTATTCCTGTTCTGAGTGCGGGAAATGTTTCAATCGTAAATAAACCCTTCTTAGCCATCAGAAAATAAACACAGGTGAGCGTCTCTATTCATGTTCAGCGTGCGGGAAATGTTTTATTCAAAATATATACCTTCTTCATCACCAGAGAACTCACACAGGGGAGCGTCCCTATTCATGTTCAGAGTGCAGGAAATGCTTTAATGATAAAGGAAACCTTCTTAGCCATCAGAGAATACATACAGGTGAGCATCCCTATTCATGTTCAGAGTGCGGGAAATGTTTTAACCGTAAAGGAAACCTTCTTCGCCATCAGAGAATACACAGGGGTGAGCTTCCCTGTTAATGTTCAAAGTGCAGGAAATGTTTTAATCATAAAGGAAACATTCTTAGCTATGAGAGAATACACACAGTTGACTCTCCCTATTCATGTTCAGAGTGCGGGAATTGTTTTGTGCTCAAACGTTTACTTGTTAGACAACAGAAAGTTCATACAGGCGAGCGTCTCGAATCTTGTGCAGAGTGCGGGAAAGTTTTAACTAACAAAGAGCACCTGCTTACACACAGGTGAGCAACCTTTACGAGTGCGGGAAATGTTTTGAAAACAAATGTTTATTTCATGGAAACAAGAAAGTTCATATGGGCGAGCGTTCTATTTCATGTTCAGAGTGCGGGAAATGTTTTAATCAGAAGGGAGGCCTCCTTATGCACCAGAAAAGATACATGGGTGATTCGTGTTCAGAGTGTGGGAAATGTTTGACTCCTTATGCTTCACTCCTTAGAGGCTCTGTTTTCATGTTCAGAGTGCAGGAAAGTGTAAAAATAAAGGAAATATAATGAAACATCAGAGTGCGCCCCCTGCTGGTACTACGGGAAATGGACGCTGGATTGTAACGGGTGGAACTGTTTAGTCCATAAACAAATGTGAAACCACCACAGTCCACTCGGGGTTGGTTTACACCTGCATCACCCTCTGACCCGCTGTGAGGTTGGCAGGCAGCTGGGAGCCCTTATGTTAACCCTGTAAAGCCCACGTTAGTACGCCGCACCATATGCATCAAGGCTGTTGCGGCACAACCCCATTCAGATGAATAGCATTGCCCAATGTGACCGGGGGGTGTGAGGTTTGCAGCAGCCGCAAATTCCAGTGCCATGTGTACCGCCCCATCCGGCTGCCATTTAAGCTTAAGGGGGTGGTAAAATCATGACTCAACTGTCTACCTTTACCGATCCCTCCCCATAGGAGGCAACAGGCAGGAAATCATGACAATACATGGGGCAACAAGTGGGCAATCATGACAATACCTGGGAAATAAGTGGGCAGTCATGAAAATACATGAGGGGACAGCTGGGCATTCATGACATTACATGGGGGCAACAAGTGGGCAATCATCGCAATACATGAGGCAACAGGTGGGCATTGATGATATTACATGGGGCAACAAGTGGGCAATCATCGCAATACATGAGGCAACAGGTGGGCATTGATGATAATACATGGGGCAACAAGTGGGCAATCATCGCAATACATGAGGCAACAGGTGGGCAATTATGACAATACATGAGGCAACAGTGATAATGATAATACATAGGGCAAAAAGTGGGCAATCACCACAATACATGGGGCAACAGATTGAAATTCCTAAAAATACATGGCGTAACAAGTGGGCAATCATCAGAGAACATGGGGCAACAGATGGACAATCATGTCAATACCCGAGGCAACAAGTGGGCAATCATTACAATACATAGGGCAACAAGAGAGCAATCCTGACTATACATGGTCCATCATGCAACTACATGGTGCAACAAATGGTCAAGCATGACAATACTTGAGGCAACAGACGGGCATTCAACAAGTGGGCAATCATCATAATACATGGAGCAGCAGACAAACAATTATGACAATACATGGGGCAACAAGCAAGCAATTAGACAGGAAAGATGTATAGGCTATAAAGAGGGCGATGTCGGTGCTGGACCAGCCGCCATGAGAGACAAAGATCAGACAAAGGTATATATAAAGAAAACATTTTTTATTATTGAAAATACATCTAATAAAATCCTGTACAGCAAGAGTACAGTTATACAAAGATCAACATACATATAAAAGCAAAAGACATATGTGGACCTCTTAGTAACACCTTACCCACACCCAGCCCCACACAGGTACATAAAATAATGTCCTATAGTGGTATCCAATGCATTTCGCCTACTCGGCTTCTTCAGGGAAGGATAGTTGTAGAGGATTCACAGTATTGTTTATAAAATCAGAGATGGTCCCATGTATAGAAGGGCTAACAAGCCACCTAAAAAGCATTTTAGAGACTAAATCGTCCGTGCAGGGGATCAAATCGCATTTAATTCAGAGCTTTTTGTTATTTTTAGAGCCAGTTTATACTGTTTATCTTCAATACAGAGTGGATGCGCATAGAGTCACCGGGGCTTTCAAGGAGATTTCTATCCACCATAGTCCAAATGAAGGCATGGAGCGGGACAGGGGCATTTAATCACACAAACCATCCAATACAACCAGAGCCCCTAGTGCACCGGTGCATGTCATACCCTCCAAGGATGTCCCTTTCCAGGGTATTTAAAGGATCTAGGAAGGCTGCAATAAACTTGATTGGTATATGGGTAAGCTATATTCGCTACCCTTAAAGTGTGCTGATTCGCCTTTCAGTGCAGGTAAGAGGGACGTCTTCAGCCCATTCAGTCTGCTCTCCCAGCAGCCTTGCTAATAGCCTATACATTTTCCTGTCTGATATCTTTAGGGTGTTTGTGCAGGAATTGACTGTTGGGACGTTTATTTACTTTTTCTCAACAAGCGAGCAATCATGACAATCCATGGCCTATCATGGAACTGTATGAGGACCTAACAGGAAATGCTTTATTCTTTTTGTGTTCTACTTATAAATATGTATATAGATCTAACCTACTGGATGGAAAAAGATCACTGTAACATGCATTAACCCACAGCAACCAATCAGGATTTATCTTTCACTGGTGAAACTTTTTTATTGGTTGCTTCATGTTGATCCTTTTTGATTTATTGAAGTAGCCGGCTTTTTATTGGTCCAACCAATGTATGATTATTAATACATTTGACACATTTGTTAATTCTATTATAAAAGATTTAAGCTTTATTTTATTCATATCATTACTGTGTGGTAATCGCTTATTCTGATCTTGTCCAATAAAAACTCTTCGTACAATATTCTGTGCCGAGTCTTCTTTTTTACCAATGATTAGATGATCGGTGATTGGAATGTGATCAGTTCATAGAGAGTCATCCATTGGGGTTTTATTAGTGAGATGGAGAGTGGAGAAGGCACCACATTGACAGCCATTGGAGGCCCTTTCTAAAGCCCTAAACTTTTTGGCAACCTGTCTATGACATTAGTCTTCCAAACTCTATCTCACTGAGCTAAGGCCAGAAGAGTTCCAGGAGTTCTCTGTACACAGTTCCCAAACCAAAAGGAGACATCCACCACATCTTCAATCCTAAATGTCCTCAGTTGGGCACAGGAGTTCTGCATTCAATCCACCAAGTCATAGCCTCTCTCTTTATCAGGGAGCCTTTTTTTTTTTTTTTTGTTTGACCACCTCACGTACATTTACTGCAGCAATGCTGGCCATTCTGCAAAGAATCACATACCTGTACATCATCTGCATTTCCAGGTCTGGGGCCAGAAGAGTTCCAGGAGTTCTACTCTGTCCACAGTTCACAAACCAAAAGAAGACATCTACCACATCTTGGATCTAAAGGCCCTAAATGTCCCCAGCTGGGCTCAGGAGTTCCACATACAATCCACCAGGTCATAGCCTCTCTCTTTATCAGGGTGACTTTGTGTTGACCACCCAACAAACATTTTCTGCAAAGAATTACGTACCTGTCTGTCCTCTGCATTTTCATGTCTGGAATGCGTATGCGCGCCTCCAGCGCCCAGCTCCCACTGCACACAGCGGGAGCCAATTAGTGTGTCGGATGGACATGATTAATGCAGGCACCCGGCAATTGTTCCCGAGAGAGGAAGAACAGTGGTCTGCCGATGTAAACAAGGCAGATTGCCGTTCTGGTAGTAGGGAAGATGGAGATCCTGTGTTTCTGGAGAAAGGAGATACTGGCGCACAGAGTTTATATATAGTCCAGCCAGCAATAAACATCTAAATATTCCAATTATCAGGGCAGAGGGTTGTAACGGATCAACCGGCACCCCGAATGGGTACCTCCGTTGACGGATGCTCCTAGTGCTTCCCGAGGGCTCCAAGCACTCCACCAGACACCATACCCACCTCAGACCGCCCTACCTCACTGCAAAATTTGGAACCCCCGGACATGTTCAGGGCCTGAGCTTTGGCCTTGCAAATGTGCCAATTCCAAGCTTGCCATACTGCACCAAGCTGACCTGACCCACCGGCTAGGGGCACCAAATTTGGCACAGGGATACTAGAGGCCCCCAGAGATAGACCTCCCCTATCTCTGTGCCAAATTTGGGAACCTGGCCCCTCATAGTTCGCCTACTGTGACTTCACCTATAGTAATGTAGCATCCTCCTAGGTGGGTGCTAGGAAAAGTATATATGTGGCCCTGTCTGCTTATCAGGGGGGCCTGATCAGTTAGTTAGGCTGTCATGTGTTTCTAGGTGTAGTCTGTTAAGTCTGGGGAGCCCTGAACTTTTCAGCAGTGCAGCAAAAGTGTACAAGTAGCTACCTCAGGAAGGAGTACCTAAGGCAGCTAAGAGAGGACTTCTTTAGTTGAAGCTAAAGGCCCGTACACACGTACCGATCGTCGGCATACAAACGTCGGTGGACGAAGGATCTGCCGATTGTACGCGTGTTAGTATGGTGCCTCCGACAGATGTCTGCGCACAATCCGCGGACAAAAGTCTTTCTTGCAAACATGAAAATATTTGTATGCCGACACCAGAACGGACGATTGTTCGCCTGTCAGTACACAATTCTGCCGACACACAGCTACAAATCCCAACACGCATGATCAAACCAAATGAGTTCCCGGAAGAATTTTCTCTAGTAAACTCAACATTTTATTCAGAAAGAACTTTCGGCTCGCGGAAGTCCAAGAAATAGGTGAAATGCGGAGCACATGCTCATCTTGATAAATGTGAGAAGAAGGAAGATGCTGCTCATAATGCCATACTTTTCTAATAAAAAGGCATGTGTTCTGTTATGATGAAGATAATGTTTGTCTATTCTATCTGTTCTATCAAATTTTAGAATTAAATAATTTGAACTCTTCACCATTATTTTTGTATTTTCACACCAAAGATCTAACTATTGATATGACCCTTTATTCTTGTATGAATTAATGTCTAAAACATATTTTTCAGGTTATGTACAATATTAAACATGTTAACAAATTCAGATAGGCCATTTTTTATTTTAAATTTTCTTTATTTTTTGGATCTCAGCAAAAAAAAAACAAAGCAAACATCAATACTTTCCGTATAATAAACTAAACATAAAAAAGGTCCATTTGGACAAAATTAAACTAGAAACTGGCAAACAGGGGTAAAATAAATAATAGGGGGTTACACAAATTAAAGTTGCTGGTAACTGAAATCAGGTTGCCATGAGGGCAGGTTTGGATCCTGCTGGCCATATTGCCACTGGCCATGTGGCATTTGGCGAGGTGGTGGGTGTTGTGGAGGTGGAGGTGGAGGTGGAGGTGGAGGGCACGGGTGCTCCTGGCATGCGTGGCTGTGCTCATTAAGTATGCCGTTTTCTGCGTTTTGCAGCACATCCAGAATAATTTTTCTGGCATACTGACACTGCCTGAGGTCCACCTTATCCAGGATTTTGGCAGTCATATTCCCGAAGGACTCATTGGCCTCCGGTTTCCTACGGAGGGCTATGGTGGCCTCCTGGATAAACTCGTCGGTGATGTCATCCACGTGCTTCCTCTTTTGCCTCCGTTTGGCAGGAGGAGGTGGTGGTGGAAAGAGTTCCGCAGGCTCCTCAGGCTCCACAGGCTCCCCAGGCTCCTGGCTGCAACCTGGCTCCTCCTCAGTGACACTTCCCTGTTGATGAAATGAACAATTGATTAGAATGTTATAGTGTATATAAAAATGCATGTTTGTTATATTATTGTGAACAAATAGCAGACTTTACATACAGTGGCATATCTAGGGTCTCCAGTGCCCTTGTTGAGGAGCTGTATTTGGCAACAACCCCCCCCCCCCCCCAAGATCAATGTAAAACTGTAACCCACCCCCCCAAAAAAAAATTAAAGGGCATTAAAAGTTTCTAATTTGCCCCTTGTTTGCCCAGTGTAGAGCTCTCTAGTGGGCAATCATTGTCTCAGGTGTGAAAAAGAAAGAGAGGGTTGAGAGCTAGAGAGAGGGAGAGAAAGAGGGGGTGTGAGAGAGAGAGGAGGGGGTTGCAGAGAGAGAGGGGCCTGAACTTGCAGAGGACTTGATGTAGGGCATTGAGGGTGAAGCAGTGCAGGGAAACATGAATAAGGAAGCCACCTGCCTTGCTGACCCAGAGTGAGAGACCAGAGACATGGAAGCAAGGATGGATGGATCATTTGCAGGAGCTGTTAGTTTTGTATTAAAAAAGGTTGAGCCAGAGGAATGCTGAGGCTACAGCAGTGTTTCTTAGGACCAGAGGTGTGCTGGGGATGCAGCAGTGTTTGTAAGACCGGAGGGGTGCTGGGGATGCAGTGAGAGGCAGTCTCAGTCTCCTGGTCTTTTGGCTCAGCTGCTCTCAATGTTTTACACCTGCATGAAGCAGCTCTCAATGTTTTACACCTGCATGAAGCAGCTCTCAATGTTTTACACCTGCATGAAGCTGCTCTCAATGTTTTACACCTGCATGAATCCGCCTGCAAACTGGGGGTTCTGGGGTGTGCAGGCTGAGTGGATTGTTAAAATAAACAATAAAACAATGCCAATGTTTTTGTGACCCACCCCCCTTGGCCTGCGCCCCTGGCGGTTGCCTGTCATGCCAACCCCTTGCTATGCCCGTTTACCTAAAGGGTCAATTATGGTTTAGCTTATAATTTTGTTACATGATTACATTTTAGCAGACAATATATTGTGAAATGCCATACCTGAGTAAAACTCTCCTCCAGGAAATCCTCATCCTGGCTTGGATCTACCGACACTGAGCCCTCTGCCGAAGTAGAAGGCAGTGTTGAAATTGACGGCCTGGATTCCATGGTGTCTGCCAGGAACCGCATGTTATCAAAGTACCACAGCCGTGGTACATATACATTCCGTGCCCCTGCTCCAGACTGGGTGGACTCCTCTATTTTTTTTAACTCCCTCCTGTAGGCAGTGCGAATACTGTTTATTTTTTTGCGGATATAAGTAAAATTTGCCCCAGGACAGACGGGCTTGTAGAAGGCCACCAAATGTTCCATGGCCTGTTTTCTGAGTTTTCGATTTTTATAATCTGCGGACTTGACTTGCCACAAACAGGGCAGTTGCCTGAACTCATCAATAAAACTTATTAAAAAGTTGTGGGTGGTGAAATTGTCCACCATATTGCAGGACAGTATATGCCTGCAAGACACAAAACAACACAAAACATATTAAAATAGCATGTATTTTGGCACATAATAAAGATATTCCTAATAAAAGCTGTATAGGGCCCAAAACACACACTTTCTATTAAAAGAGTCGTACCTTTGTTTGTGGGGAAAAGTCGTGATTCGCCGCTCGATCGTGCTCCAACTCTCGATATGTCCGCTAGCGAATCGTCGGCCGAACGATCTGGCGTCCTTTAAATACAGCGCAGGCGTCAACTCCTCCTCCAGTGGCGGGCTTGTGCAGGGGTGTGTACGTGCCGAAGATCAGGCCTACATGCGACACTCACACCTGAGGCAGTGGAATAATCATTGTTTAATTAGGAACCATGTCTCAACAATCTGGGAGCTCAATTAGTGGGGGCCGAAGTGATTGGGCCACCCGAAAATCAAGGGCTACACCCATGTCAAAGCCAGAAATGGTGGAGATGGTCTCCATTTTAGAAAAAATGGATTACGATGGAAAGTTGGCAAATTACGATCGGCCCAATGCCAGGAAAGATGGCATCATGGACAAGGTGGTGGCCTGTTTGGTCAAAAAATTCGGTGTCGAGCGATCGAAAGATCAGATTCGGAAACGGTGGTCTGACCTGAAACACCGTGAGCAGGATCAGCTTTCCCAAATCCATCGGATTTTGAAAAAAAGTAAGTTTTATTTTTTCTTTATTTTTTTAATCATGCAATATGTTTTTTATAATTTTGTGTATGTTGTATTAACATGTCTAGATTATAATGTCTATGTAAAAAGTTAGATTACTCATTTTAGTTGTCATGTCGTGATTTGATCGATCTATTGTTGATGTTTTAGTATATGACATTAAAAGTCAGGAAGCCATAGTGAAAAATATATGTATTGTGTTGCAACGAACGTTCTTTCCTGCACGAATCTTCTCAGCAAACATTCCTATTAATCACAGATTATTATTCAAACCTTTAAATAGGAGAAAAACGTAAACTCCGTGCCAAACAATGGGAAAGGAGGAGGAGAGGTTTGGCAGCTCCATCGGCAGTTGTGGAACAAGATGAGGACATGGGCACAGAAGGTGGCACAGATTCCACTAAAGGTAATTGGTTCCTATGCACTGTCAAACATTAATGTACCATATTTTTCGTAGATAACCATGTACATGTCTTCATATTTGTTACTAAAAGAGCTATCAAGCAGGGCACCATGTCCTAACAAATGTACCTCTTGTGACTTTTATGATATGGCCAATGTTTTGTATTATGTAGATGAAGACATTATTCCTGAACTTATCCTGGTGGAGCCAACAAGTGATGAGACACCAGAGCAACAAGAAGGTTGGTAGTCACAGATTTTTGTGTAGTGGGATCATAGAAATATGTGTATTTGCAATGATTGTTTAACCTTATATTCTTGTATTCCCTTACAAATTTACATTGCAGATGTTGCATCATGCCAGGATGTGGCATCCCCAGCCAGGTCAGAAGCCCGATCTCCTGGCAACTTGCCAAGCAGCATGGAAGCCACTTCCGAAACTGTGGAGGAACCAGGACCAAGTGTCCAAGAGCCAATTGTGTGCCCACGTAGGTTTTTTCATAATGATTTTTATCAGTGTTATTTTTAGCCTCCAATTTACAACACTAGTTCCCTATGGGAGCCTCTTTATTTGAATGGAAGTCGCACCGTAAGTCGGATCAGGATGCTCTGACTTGCGGGGCCACTTGCGTTGTGAAGATTTTTGAGGGGGAACTACACCCAAAAATTGAACAACCCACCGTGGGTGTCCCCCCAAGTTCACAACCAGGCCTTTTGTGTGTGGTATTGAGTTTGAGGGTATGCCCACAACAAAAAGACAGCGTGGGTTACCCCCAAAACCCCTACCAGACCCTTATACAAGCATGCAGCTTGTCAGGCCAGGAAAGAGAACGAGCAAGCGGACCAAACACCCCCTGGACCACAGCAGGACACATGCCCTCAACATGGGGGGGTTTTGTTGCTTTGGGCCAGGGGGCCTCTGCACCGCACACCCAAAAGCACCTTACTCCCATGTAGAGGAGGACAAGAGCCTCATCCCCACAACCCTGTCTGGTGGTTTTGGGGGGTCATGCGGCCAGGGGGTTCCTAGGACTTTGGAAGCAACCTTTAACAAAGGGTGGCCCCCAGATCCCAGACCCCAATCACTATGTGAATGGGTATGGGGTACATAGTACCCCTACACATTAACCACATAAATGGAAGTGTATGTGAATAACGACAGGAGACGTTTATGAAATGTTCTTAAATATCTTCATCCGGTCTTCTCCACTCTGCTCTTTGGATCTTCTCCTCTCCACTCTTCTGCTGTCCAATCTTCTGCTCTTATGTTGTCTGCTCTTTTGCCCTAGGCTCTTCTTCTTCCTCCTGTCCTCCTCCAATGCTGTTGCCGTGCATTCTGCCCGTCTCTGGTCTCTGCATCTTAATATATATACATTACAACCATGCCCTCACAATGACGTCATCATGCGTTCACACCCCTAATGAATATATAGTAAGCTCAGGAGACCGGCAGAATCATCAGCAACAGCATCGGAGGAGGACAGGAGGAAGAAGAAGAGCCTAGGGCAAAAGAGCATAAGAACAGGGTAGGTATTAACTCGAGAGGAATTTAAGATTACCTGGACACCAAATGTTTCTCTATTATTATGACCTCATGTAGGTGATTCACATTGACTCATTTTTTTTTAATTTTTACAGACCATGTTTTACATAGTTGCACATTAGCCAAATTGACCCGTGAGGCTCTCCAATGCTGCGCAGACCTGGAACAAATAAAGGAGACTGCAACGGCATTACAAATCAAAATGCGCAATTTTGTGGACATGATTGGCAAATTTTAAGCCACAATTTTACTAGGTTTTTAATGTTTGTATTGGGATGTTCCTGATGTTACAAATTTTTTATGATGTTTTATGGCATTTTAATTACACTCAGATGTTAAAGAGTGTACCCAAGTTTGGGAAAAGCACTTTACAACACCCTAACCCTAACCCTAACCCTAACCCTAACCCTAACCCTGTGAATGTTTGATACTAAAACGTTTTTACATTCAACAATGTGTGTTCAATTCTTTATTAGACTTTAGTTGGGGGGTCGAGGTCTAAAGCTGTGTAAAGAAGCACTAAATGTATGATGGCTGTCCTATTCCCATATTTACATGTTAATGAAAGCATTTTGGTCACTGCCATATGCGAGTTGCTGGAGGTGTCAATGAAATGTTAAAGATACCCCCAGTTTTAACGCATATCACAGTGCGATCTGACATTTCACACAGGATCGGATCACACAAGTTTGAACGATTGTGCGATCCTATCCTGATGCGGCTGAATAAATGCATCATGTGCGACTTTTGTGCGAGTGCAGTGCGAATTGAGCCATACAAACTGTATAGCTGATTTTCGCATGAACATCTGATCGCATGTAATAAAGGAGCAGTGCGCTACGATATTACATGCCATCAGATGTGCAGTGTGAATTGAGACATACACTTTGTATGGCTACATTCGCACTGAACACGCATACAAGTCGCACATGACCCTTTATTTCTGATGTATCTGGATTGGATCGCACAGTGCTTAACACTTGTGGAATACAATCCTGTGGAAAAAGTAAGTGGCGGGTCACCCTTATGCAATGCTGGAAGGCTGCAAAGTCGCAGACTTCCCGCATCGCATAAGTGTGACTCAACACTCAAGGTACTAGCAGTCCTAGGATTCAATATGGCATTGATATTGCCAGTAGCAATCAGTGTAGGGAGATCAGTGTAATCTATAGTGTATTGCTTGTTCGTTGCTCTAGTTCACTTTCCATTACCTATATATATAACACTTTGAGATGAACAATGATCAAGTTTCACATAACACTGACATATCCTAACATTGGTGGGCAGTGAGAAGGATGTCATAAATGAACACAACATAACAGGTGTAGGTACTTTGTTAATACCCTAATGTATTATATGAAATATATAGTATGGGCAACTTCTGGACAATGAACACCAATGTAAGGTGACATTAGATGAACCTTGGGTGTGACCTAGTTCTCAATGTGACAGGGTTTGTGTACATTTTGTGGGGTGCAGAAGGCCCTTGTATTTACACCACTGGCTAAAAAATAACACATGGCCATCATCACTTTGGATCAGCTGGTGAGAGACTACAGTCAAGAAACACACTGATGAATGTATTAACCCTTCCAAAGTCACACATATATAACACATGATTAACCCAAATAATTGTGTTTGGCATATGTGCCCAAATGATTATAATCCACAATACAGAATCATTGCAATTTTTGTTTAATGTGTTGAAAAATAATATATCTCTGACATTTATCTTGTGTGTCCAATCTTTAACAAGATTAATGGGTGTGTGACAGTGATTGCTGCCAGGACACAGCTCCTCTCCCCACGAAATAGTCCAGATATTCCTGGCGGATCTGACGGGCCCTGTGTGATGCCAATGCTGACCGTCCAACTTCCATTGACGTCATGGACTCCACTTGGTTAGAAGGTTGGGCCTCTCCACTTGTACCTGGCATAGCAGGGTCAGTATCCAGTTGCTGCAAGACATAATTTTGTGCATTCCTGCGTAGGAAGTTGTGCAAAATGCAGCAACACAAGACCACATTATCCACTTTGTACAGTGCCAGGTTTATGGACGTCAGGAATATCCGGAACCGGTTGGCCATTATCCCGAAGGCATTCTCCACAACTCTGCGAGCTCTGGACAACCGGTAGTTGTAAATCCTTTGGTCTGGGGTGAGGTTCCTCTGAGGGTAGGGCTTCATGAGATGCTCCCCAAGCGCAAAAGCCTCATCTGCGATAAACACAAAGCTCATACCCTCAACAGTTTGCTCCCTGGATGGCAGGTTCAGAGTGCCGTTCTTTAGACGACGAGCGAACTCCGTCTGATCAATAACTCCCCCATCCGAATTGCGGCCATTTTTGCCAATATCCAAAAAAATAAACTCATAGTTTGCATTAACTATGGCTAGCATGACTATACTAAAAAAACCTTTATAATTATAATAAAATGTGCCGGAATTCGGAGGGGGGACAATGCGGACGTGCTTCCCATCAATAGCACCCCCACAATTGGGAAAATTCCACTTCTCCAGAAATTGATCAGAAATCTCCAGCCATTGCTCTGCGTTTGAAGGAAACTGTGGGGAAAAAATAAAAAAAAAAAAATTAGTGCTTGAGCACATCACATTATTAATTACACACACAGTTGTCTGTTAAATGCTTATGCAACTTGCTAAAAAAATATACAACAGGAAGGCAAAGGTTTGGATATGGGGATGTAACATCTACATACATTTATTTTCAACCTCCTATTGTTCTTATATTGTAAAGGGCCATACACACTAGAAGATTCTCTGAAGACTTTTTCGTGCAGATTTACCTTTTCTATGTAGTGCAAGGGCCTACCAGATTGCATAGGATTTGAAAGTGTTTGTTGGACCTCATATTATTTGGTTTTGGTAAATCGGAAGGATAAATTGTTCTGACAATCTTCTAGTGTGTATGGCCCATTATACTCACCAGCTAGAGCTGAGATTTACAAACTACGGCCATCCAGCTGTTGCAGAACTACACATCCCATGAGGCCTTGTAATTCTCTGACATTCACAGACATGACTAGGCATGATGGAAATTGAAGTTCGTGAACAACTGGTGGGCCATAGTTTGAAGACCTCTGAACTTGAGCTTTGGTATATGCTGACTTTGAGATTTAGCATGTGGGTGGGGGATGGGTAAGTAAAACTGGGCATTTATACATCAATTAGGGCTTGTGGTCAGTGAAGGTTTTAACATCATTACATAAACATACAGAATCATAGGTGGGAATGGATGGACTGATGTATTTTAGATAAATCATTAACTAGGTACTAAAACATTGGCCAAGGAATAATTGTTTGAGGGAAAGCAATAAAATGACCCAAATTCAAAATACTGTTAACAGGCAATGCGTTTAGGGACACATAGGAGAGAATGGTGGGGTGGTTAGTGGGTAATTTTACAAATGGTTAAAGATAATCTACATCTTTACTACTATGTGCATGCGGACAGAGGGTAGTTTACAAATAATGGCCTGTGTCAATTGCTGTACATCCAAAAACATCATAATTCAGGTGAAACTAGTAATACATGTAATGTAATGTAAAAAATCAAACATACCTTGATATAGTCCTTCTGCAAGACCTTGATGATGGCAGAGCAGGTCTCAGGGATGATGACTCCAAGAGCTTGGGGGGAGATGCCTGTGGTGAACTTCAGATCCTGCAGGCTTCTCCCTGTTGCAAGATACCTCAACGTCGCAATTAACCTTTGCTCAGGAGTAATTGCAAGCCGCATACAAGTATCCTGCTTCAGAATATAGGGGGACACCAGGGCAAGAAGACGGTAAAAGATGGGATCCGTCATCCTCAAATAATTCCTGAAGTCATCAGGATTATTTTCCTGGAGCTCCCTCAGCAAGGACATATGAGAAAATTGATCACGGTTAAGCAACCAATTTTTCGTCCAGGAGGTCCGCTTCTTCTTCCTATTGCTCGTACGTCGTCTCAGAGCCAAAACTCCAACACTAACGACAGCAATGGACGAATTCACGGTCGCCATAATAAATTCTCGAACGATGTCTCGGAAAATAGCGAAATGTCGTCAACCAAACAAATGCTACCGAAATCAGCGCGAGATGCCCAGAAGGGTCACGGCCAAACACTCACTTCCTCTTTTGTAGCGGCGAACGTGCGTGGAACGTAGTGACGTCATTTTCTGTCGGAAGACAAATGTCCTGGGCAAGTTTGGAGCACTTTTCAACAGACAAACAACAAACACACCAGCCGCGAACATTTGTAGGACGTTCCGTCGGCCGACGATCGGTACGTGTGTACGGGGCTTAAGTTACAAGAATAGTTCAGCGTTAACCGGCATCCGGGCTGCGTTATCCAGCCTCAAGTCAGCATTGGTGGACATTCAGCCAGCGTCAAGCGGTACTATTTAAGTGTCTCCGCCAAATTGTGCATAGTTGAATTAAAGGAGTATCCCACTCATCCCTTCTCCCATCCAAGTTACCAAATAAATATAAAAAACCCAAAGATACTGGACTGGTCATTGTCGCAGTGCTCACACTTGGAGAACATGCTTAAATGCACTGTTGTTGCTAGCGGTAACCCAGGGGAACCCACATCCAGCAAAACGGCTGGGAATTGTGCTACAGTAACATGTTAAGCCTATCATGCTACAGCCACTGTGAAATCCCCTAAGCACTGACTGTGTCCCCCCCCTCTTCCAGCCTGTATCCCCCCCTCATCCAGCCTGTATCCCCCCCTCATCAAGCCTGTATCCCTCTCCTCATCCAGTCTGTATCCCCCCCTTATCCAGTCTGTATTCCCCCGTCATTCAGCCTGTGTCCGTGTCCCCATCAGAGTGCTCCTTTACATCCAGTGTGTCCCCATCAGAGTCCTCCTTTACATACGTGTCCCCATCAGAGTGCTCCTCTACATCCAGTGTGTTCCTGTCAGAGTCCCTCCTTTACATCCATGTCCCCATCAGAGTGCCCCTTTTTACACCCAGTGTCCCCATCAGAGTTCTCCTTTACATCCGTGTCCCCATCAGAGTGCCCCTTTACATCTAGTGTGTCCCTGTCAGAGTCCTCCTTTACATCAGTGTCCCCGTCAGAGTCCTCCTTTACATCAGTGTCCCTGTCAGAGATCCCCTATATTATTTAGGACAGAGATCCCCTTTATTATTCCAGTCAGAGTTCCCCTTTATTTTTTCCGGTCAGAGTTTGCCTTTAATATTCCAGTCAGAGTTCCCCTTAAATATTCGAGTCAGAGTTCCCCTTTAATATTCCAGCCAGAGTGCCCCTTTATTATACCAGTCAGAGTTCCCCTTTATTATTTATCTATTACATCCGTGTCCCCATGAGAGCTCCCCTTTGAATTAGTGTCCCTGTGCAGTTAGAGTGCCCCTTTAATGTGCCCATATAAGAGCTGTGTTACTGTTCTGTAATCAGATAATATTCCACCATTTGTCAATATGAATCTCACATAAGAATAAGCCGTTCCGTCCCATGCATGCGCAGATAGTACAATGAGCGAGGCAGAATCTGACATTAGATTCTACCCGCTCTGTCTCTCCTGTCGAAAAATGCATCCGGCGGACTGCGCATGCTCAACGATTACATCAACCCCAGTCCCCAGCTGATCGGAGAAGTCAGCTGGAGTAACGTCACCTACTGCGCATGCGCAGTTCGTGGGATGCATTTTCCGACGGGAGGCATTATTCGACAGGACATCGGCAATACAGACGAGCTACAAAATTGGCCGCACAATGGCAGTGTTTCCCAATAATATAGGCAGCTGCAGTTCCAAAATTGGCCACACGGTGGCAGTGTTTCCCAACAATACAGACGAGCTGCAGTTACAAAATTGACCACACAGTGGAAGTGTTTCTCAGCAATACAGCCGAGCTGCAGTTACAAAACTGACCACACGGTGGCAGTGTTTCCCCAGCAATACAGCCAAGCTGCAGTTTCAAAATTGGCCACATGGTGGCAGTGTTTCCCAACAATATAGGCAGCTGCAGTTCCAAAATTGAACACACGGTGGCAGTGTTTCCCAACAATATAGGCAGCTGCAGTTACAAAATTGGCCACACGGTGGCAGTGTTTCCCGGCAATATAGATGGCTGCAGTTACAAAATTGGCCACACGGCGGCAGTGTTCCCCAGAAATACAGACGAGCTGCAGATACAAAATTAACCACACGGTGGCAGTGTTTCCCCGGCAATACAGGCGAGCTGCAGTTATAAAATTGACCACACGACAACCTTCAGTTTCTATTGGAGATAATGTTTGACATGTGACTGTTCCATTTTTTGTTGTTGGAGAGAATTGGAACTGCACTGCTATTGTTATAAAAATACCAACAATTACAAATCTGCATTTTATTTACATTGTTAAACGTCCATATATATGTCTCATTTATTTAACCTCTTGCTGTCTGGGACATTTTTCACATCCATGTACAAATTAACAATTTTTTTTTTTTTTTAGAACCCCCAAACATGAAATATGTTCCAAAAGCAGAGACCCTGGGGAATAAATTGGGGATTTTTTGTCACATCAAATTTTCAGGAAATAATACACAAATTTTAGTGCACATAAATACAATATAATACCCATTTTATTGGTAAGATATAAAATATAATGTTGTGTTAAATAAATTGATACCAAACATGTCAAGAATAAAAATTGCACACGCCTGTGACAAACTACGGAGCCTAAAATCATCCATCGGTGTCCCTTATAAAAGCCTTTCCAGGGTTACAGCTTATCGATAATGGGACCTCTGCTGGTAGAATTCTTCTCTCACACTCAGCGGAGATACCCGCCTGACAGGGAAGTGAAGGGCTCACTTAGTTACAGCTATTAGCAGCCGCCCGCCCGGTGTGTTAGTTCATTTATACACATAGTCGTAGTAGTCACATCACCGGGAGGCGGGACTTTTCAAAGCTGCGCTGCGCCCGCGGTGGCCATCATTAATTTCGGCATCTTTAACCCATTTTCGGCCGAAATGGAATAGGCCCATTATGTAACTAGTAAAAAACTTTATTGATAGAAAAATTCCCTGACTAAGGAACACATGAATGAAATTAGAACATCACCTCCACCAAACACTGTATAAATAACAACACATAAAATGTGACAATGGTTAAAAAATGTCCAAACTGAAGACCAATCCAGAGTGCACTAACATGTATGATGTACTCCCGAGTGGTTGTGCAGGGTATCAACTACTCCACAAGGGAGTTACAAGTGTTGATCCACAAGGGTGTAAATCAAGCAGTGCATACTACCATAAGGTAGGGATTAATCCGACATCCTCATGCTAAAATAAAACAGTGTGTGATATAGAGCATTCCTCATAAAATTCAGTGGATGTTTGGTCCCGATGAACGGAGATACTATTGAGCAATATGGGATCCAGAAGGAAAGGGAGCATCAATGCTGCACAGACAATTAGTCTTCATGAAGTAATTAGAGATACGGAAAGTACCCACAAAACGTATGACACTTGATGTGAATAATGAAGTGGTTGGCAGCATCAGTAGTGGAAAAGTAATTGAAGCACGCTATATTATTATTGGTATTATTGATCCGCATCTATAATTTGATGAGATAATTCTCTAGAGTGGTTTTCTCTTTATACCACCACTGCACCTTATATATCTAGTAGTTGTTTACTACTAGATTGAAATATATATATATATATTTTTTTTTTATTTAAACTTTATTTCTGATATTACATACAATGCAGGTCCAACAGCCCTACTTTGAAAGTAAGGAGGCCTGTTTATTCACACACAGGCACAAAGAGATATACACTGTGGGACAATCCCCCCTCCCCCTTAGCAGCCAATCCACAGACACATATACATCCATAACAAGTTGATCTTAAGGCAGACAGAAACAATAGAAACATTGGGATACAGGTACTTAACAATAACAAACCCCACCCCAGCTCACTATCTAGCAAGGGTCTATGAGACACTCCTGCAATATTCTGGCAATAGGGGCCAGGGAAACTGGACAAGGATTTATGCCTTTCCTCCGCTGAAACTCCTGCCGAGCCTTCTACGCAGGATAGAGGTGGAAGAGATTCCAGTCATTCTGGTGGCCCCAGACTGGCCTCACCGGTCTTGGTACGCAGACCTGGTAAGGTTGGTCACCGATGCTCCTTGGAGACCTCCTCTCAGGGAAGATCTGCTGTCTCAAGGGCCGATCTTCCATCCTGATTTACAGTCGCTTGCTTTAACGTCATGGCTTTCTGACTCTGTGGCTATTGAAGGCCAGGAAGTTGAACTCCAGGAAGATATATCATCGTACGTGGAAATCGTACATTTCATGGTGTGAATCGCTGAAGGTGTATCCTTGCTTGTTTTTAATAGCTAGGGTTTTGGCCTTTCTACAAAAAGGGGTTGAACAGAGGCTGGCTTTGGGCACTATCACGGGCCAAGTGTCGACTTTGGCTATATATTTCCAACGCCCGTTAGCTATGCATGCCTTGATTCACACTTTCATTCAGGGAGTGCGCCATATGGCTACTCCGAGATGATCCCCGCTACTTCTGTGGGATCTGAATTTGGTATTTCTGTTCTTAAAGAGCCTCCTTTTGAGAACATTCGGGAGATTTCTCTTCTTTTATTGTCTCAGAAGGTTGCCTTTTTGGTGGCTATCACTTTTGCCCGCAGAGTATCAGAATTGGCGGAGTTGTCTTGCCGCTCACCTTATCTGGCGGTTCACAAAGATAAGGTGGTACTCCGACCTAATCAGTCTTTTCTTCCTAAGGTGGTTTCTGATTTTCATTTAAATGAAGACATTGCGCTGCCTTCACTCTGTCCCAAGCCCAAGCATCCCAAGGAAATTGCCTTGCATTCTTTGGATGTGGTTCCGGCGATCAGGGTTTACCTGGCGGCCACTGAGTCTTTCAGAAAATCAGAGGCTCTTTGTGTCCTTACCGAGGGACCTCGTAAAGGATTGGCCACGCCTGCTGTGACCATATCCAGATGAATCAGGCAGACGGTTGTTCAGGCTTATTCACTGAAGGGTCAGGTTCCTCCTTTCCCTGTGAAGGCGCATTCTACTAGAGCACTGAGTGCTTCTTGGGCTTTTCGCCATCAGGCGTCAGTGATGCAAGTTTGCAAGGCGGCAACTTGGTCGTCTGTGCATACGTTCACAAAATTCTACAAAGTTAACGCGTTAGCATCTTCAGATGACTCTTTTGGTCGCAAGGTTTGGCAGGCTGCTGTTTAAAAGAGAACCTTTTTTTTTTTTTGCTTCTCTATGAGGGTGTTCTAGGTGAGCTCCAGTTGTTCCTGGTTGAGCTCCATGTCACCTGGTTGGCTAAGTTTAGCCTTTGGGGAATTTCGTTCTTTTTTGCCTTGTTTTTCCCACCCCTCATTCATATACTGCTTTGGGACGTCCCAATGGTCTAAGAAGATATGGAGCTGCGTCTGTCAATGGACGATAGAGAAAACTGGATTTTTGTACTTACCGTAAAATCCTTTTCTCTGAAGTTCATTGACAGACGCAGCACCCACCCCTCTACTTATGAGAGAAATGGGGTTTTTTTGTCTTCTAAACACTGCTTTCTGTGAATCTGAGGGCTGTAGCAGAGTGTGTGGGGTTATGCCTGCAGGGACAGCCCCATTGGTGTGGTAAAGCTTTTTCCTGCCTAGTGTCCAATTCCTGATGGGAGGAGCATAACCCAATGGTCTAAGAAGATATGGAGCTGCGTCTGTCAATGGACTTTAGAGAAAAATCCAGTTATTACTGCTCGGGGGGAGACATTTTGGCCCCTTTGATTTTGCAGTAAAATTGATTGCAGATTTAGTCATGTAGAACATCTGTTATATGGATACAAAGAACCCCAGCCGAGAGTAAAGGGTGGAAATGGCTCCTGATCCCCAGATTTGGGCAATTATGTCACCAATATAAATGGGAAAAACCTGCGCTATATGTAACAACTCAAATACCTACAAAAATAACTTCTACCGGACTGCTGCTGTAACAAAGGTAAGTATTCCCTTTATCAACTAGAAGAGTGTTATGTGTCACAGCACTGTCCTACTGTGTGTGCACATAAATTATCACAAATACACTAAAATATGTGGATACATTCATATATAAAGTGCTAGGGGCTCAAAATAATATCCTCTGCAGATCTACTGTTTCCACTTTACACCTACTTCATTGATCTTATGGTGTTTATCAATAATCTAAGAAAACTGAAGCATGTGAAAATTCATATACAACATAAAGTGCTTTGTGCTCAAGATGCTGTCCCCTGCAGATCCACTGCTTCCACTTTGTACCTATTTATTTAATTTTATAATAATTGCTCCTATGATAAATAAAGTGAAAATCTGTGCAAATTCATGTAATCATACAATAAATATTGTGTGCTCAATATAGTGTTATCTGCAAGTCCACTGCTTCCACTTTGCACCTACTTCAATGGATTTATATTGCTAAAAAAAAGTCCACAAATGAATGAAAAGTTGATAAGGTGTGAAAGTTCTCCGTGCTCCAAACTGTGCCAGCTGTAGTGTAGCCACGCCTTCTTCCACCTCTTACACACGTGATGGTGAGGGCGCCCCCTTAGTAGTGCTTCCTCACTCACCAGAGCAATATGACTCCCAGCTTTTCAGCTACCAGAGTCACAAACATCCTTCACACTCTCCTCACCTCTGATGGCAAAAGAACTGGATCCTCCTCACTCACTCCTGCAAGTCTGCTGCGCTTTCTGTCAGTCTCCCTCCTAGACTCGGCTTCCTCCTCCAACCGCTGTTCCAGCAGGAGCTCCGCCTCTTCATACACACTCAGGGAGGAGAGAAAGGGGAAGGATATACAGTACATACACACACAGCACAAGGCCGTGTTCACACTACCAGACGGTTCTCAGGGCTGCAGTTCCTCTGAGTTCCACAAGGTGGTGATCTCACTTCTACCCAGACAGGAAGTCTCTATGGAATACAGACAGGAAGTCTCTATGGAATACAGACAGGAAGTTATGTCAGATTCTGACAGGACATTCCATTTAGTAGGACGGAGAGAGAAGACCATGCAGGATCTGGCGGCAGAGGAGGTAATACATAGATTAACCCCTTCAGGGGGATCAGTTGATGAATAATATATCTTGCTTTCAAAGCTGGCCATACATGGTTCAGTTTTATCGTTCAGCCAGCGAGATAAGTGAAAAAACTGAAGCGATTCCCCCATCCACACATTGGAGGGGGATGGGGGAATCCTCCCGCTGCACTATTGTATTCTAACAATGGGGGGGGGGGGGGCGCTCCTCCGCTCTCAGAATACACAGATCAGTGATGAAGCTATTGGCTGCAGCCGCTGATGGAGTGACTTTTATCCGGCAGTGACCACACATGGATGGAAATGTGACCGATCCCTGCTGAACCAGCTGAATTTCCATGTATCTATGGTCACCTTAAGTCAGTGGTCCTCAACTCTGGCCTACAGGGCCCACTAACAGGCCAGATTTTAGGTATTACCTTGGGGAGATGCAGACTAGAGTACTGCAATCACTGAGGAGCAAATGATATCACCTGGGATGTATTTCAGTTAACTTGCAAATCTGGCTTGTTAGTGGGCCCTGTAGGCCAGGGTTGAGGACCACTGCCTTAAGTGACTTCCTCCCCTCCCCCTCATCTCCTTCATTATGTAAGTCATGCTGAGATAATCTCCCATTGGCTGAGCAATATTCTCATTTGTCTCTGAGCTCCTTCTTGCTATTCCTCGTCCTGCCTGTTGTTTCCTTGGATTAATTTTCTGTGTAGTGACCCCGGCTTCATCTCTTGGATGCGCTCGTCTGTTGCTTGTCCTGACCTTTATCCTGATTCCTGGATCTCCTCCTCATCTCTCCTCCATATCCTCTTACACAGCTTTTCTCCACACCTGCAGTGACCCTGGGGGGATGGGAACTTGGCACCAGCATGCAGCAAAATCCATCCCCACCATTAGGAGCTCTGGATGAAATTGTCTGCTATTTACACTCCATTCCTCCGCACATCACCTACTCACATGAGAGATTACTTTCACAGATTCCTGACAGATTTCTGTATGGTAAAGGTCAAAGTTCACTCTTCATTTTAGGAGAAGTGGGAGGCACCCGGGAACAATGATTTGGTTTGCACAGGAGCCTCATATAGAGGACCCCTCAAATCTCCCCATCTAAATGTCCCTCCATCCAGAGTCTATATGTCCTATGACATCACACTATCCTCACAGCTCCTCAACAAGCTTTTACTCTGCGTAGTGTGGGGGTCCTGTGTGGGTAAATTATACCTCAGTCTTTAATCAAATGGAAACCTGAATGGTGAGGTGAGGAGGATTCTGGGAATTTCATTTGATTTTACTATTTGTGTTCAGATCTAGAGTTTTCCTCCTGTGAAGTCTGGAGATCATATGACATCACATTGCCTCCACCTCCCTCCCTGATAGAATAGAGAAATACAAAGAAGATTCTAGAAGTCACCAGAGAGATCATGGAGGAGAGGTGAGCGGTGCTGGGAATTCTGGGACATTATCCAGTAACAGACAAGGGATGTGTCTGGGTGGTGACTGTATCATTGTGTGTGTCAGGTTCCTATAAGGTGTCAGGATGTCACTGTCTATTTCTCCATGGAGGAGTGGGAGTATTTAGAAGGACACAAGGATCTCTACAAGGACGTCATGATGGAGAATCAGCCGCCCCTCACATCACCGGGTAAGAGGAGACTTTATTGTAAAGGAGAGAGCAGTACGGAGGCTCCACCTAGATCCCCCATCATCTGATAAACACATAGAAACAATGTATTCAGTCAGTGTGTGTGTTTCCTACAGATGGATCCAGTAATGGGAACCCACCAGAGAGATGTCCCCGTCCTCTGTATTCCCGGGATTCCACACAGGAAGGTCACACCATCCCTCACCATCATCAGGTAGATGAGGAACAATCACTGATAGTATCATTAGGATCTGTACATTATCTGCATTGTTACCATTGATGTCATTTTTATTATATATTCAGAGTGGAAACCTGAGAGATTCTAAGGTTGAGGTTAAAGAAGAGATAAAAGAGGAGGATGATGAGGATGGGGTGATGGAGGAGTCAGAGTTTCTAAAAGAACACAAAGATCTGTACCAGGGCACCATGGTGGAGTCATCCAGCTACAGAAACCCACCAGAGAGATGTCCCCGTCCTCTGTATTCCCGGGATTCCACACAGGAAGGTCACACCATCCCTCACCATCATCAGGTAGATGATTGATAATGATTGGTAGTTCTGATTTATACACAGCATGTTTGTTACAATGAATGTTTTATTATATATTCAGAGTGGAAACCTCGGGGATGATAATATTGATGTTAAAGAAGAGTATAAAGAGGAGGATGAGGAGTATGGAGTGATGGAAGAGTTTTCAGAAGGACACAAGGATATGATGGAGCCACCTAATACCAGGAACCCAGCAGAGAGATGTCCCCGTCCTCTGTATTCCCGGGATTCCACACAGGAAGGTCACACCATCCCTCACTGTTACAAGGTTGGTGAGACAGAGATTATAAAACACAGACTCATGGAGACAATGTGTGGATTTTTATGTGATGTCACAATAATAAATCTTATATTTTACAGATGATATTCTTTCATTTTCTTGATTTAGAGTGGAGATCCAATCGATATAGAATTTGAGGTGAAAGCAGAAGAAGAAGAGACGTATGTGAGGGATGATCAGCAGTCTATGGAGGAGGATGGAATAACGGGGACATTTATAGAGGAGGACACTCCTACAGAGATCAGCACAGGTGGGTCATTAACACTAAATCCATTCCTTCACCCATACTGCTCACTGATTGGTCCAGAGTAGGGCGGGGACTGGGTGATATCAGCCTGTAATCCCCTGGTCACTTTCCTGAGCTGTGTTCCCCGTCCTGTATTCCTGTATTTCTCTTGGATAATCTTCCTTCTCTGTGCTGTAGACACAATTTTTGTATCTAGACTGGATTTATGGAGATTCTGGGATTCGGCTGGCAAATAAAATGTGCATGATATAGGCACCTAGGTTATGAGTTTTGGGTCTTCTGCCCCATGCCTGAGTCTAATGTCTTGTTCCAAACAAATGAGGAGGAGATACTGTACACCATATGAAAGGTCCATCTCCAGTTCTCATTGTAACATTATGTTCCATACAAATGAGGAGGAGATACTGTACACCATATGAATGTTCTATCTCCATTCCTCAATATAATGTCATGTTCGAAACAATAAAATTGTCATCATTTCAATAGCATTATTACTCAGTGATGTTTGGTTGGGTAAGGTTGTATCATTGATCCATGTCAGATCTCTTTTTTTTTTTTTTTTTTTTTTTTTCAATTCTTTTATTTATATAAAAGACAACTTCCAGGCATAATAAACAGTAACATTCCTTATAGAACATATTCTGAGACAGTGTATTACAACATGGAAGACAATTCAGTTATAAGGTTGAGATCTACTTCGGTGGTAGAATAAGAGGTGTTCTACAATTCCTCTAATGGGAGGAGTTATGCAGGACTAGAAAGTACCCGGAGTTGTCTGTTCCAGTTTCACATAACGTATAGAAGAAGAAGGAAATGGTAAAGCGAATAAGTAGTGGAAAGAGAGAGGGAAGTAAAAGAAACCTAGAGAGAGGCAGAAGAGGATAAGTAGGTGGGATGAGGGTGGAAGGGGGGGGGGCGTGTAGCAGGGTTAGCATTGGTAAAGCTATGGCCCTACATCAGCAATACTTTCCACCAATATTTAAGAGCTCCCCCAAACTCAACATGAGGTCTCTTTAGTATTGCCTCCCTTAATTAAAGAGCAGCCTTCATCAGAGAGGACAAATATATTACATTGACCCCAGGTTTTGGTATATCGTTCGTGTTGGGGACGTGTCAAGAGAACAAGGTTTTCCATTCTATTAATTTCTTTGAGCCACATGCCAACAGTCAGGGCCTGTGTGTTTTTCCATTTAAGAGGGATGCACATTTTAGAAGCATTTAGAAGGTGACGAATGACAGAATTTTTATAGGTCTGGGCCGGGATGTTAGAAGGATGGAGAAGGAAGAGAGCAGGGTCATTGGGGAGCGGTCGGTTTATAAACCTCTGAGACATTTCACGTACTGTCTTCCAGAACTCCTCTAGTTTAGGACACGACCCAAAATCATGTAGGAGTGTCCCCCGGCCCTTCCTGGCATCTCCAGCACTGATCAGTGAGTGTGGGGAAGAATCTGCTCAACCTTGACAGCGTGCGGTACCACCTTGTTAGGAGTTTGAAGTTGGTTTGTTGTATTTACATGCAGATGGATGATGTAAATGTAAACGGAATGATGTGATTTTGTTGGTCTGGATTAAAGTTACAGTCTAAATCTCGTTCCCTCTTAGCTAAGAATGGGGGTTGGTAAGTCCCCTGGGGTGTGATCAGTAATGCATAGGTCGTGGGTAATACCTGTGTCAGTATTCTGTCTTGAGAGCATTGTTCTTCGAAGGGTGGCAATGAGTTTAAGAAATTATAGAGTTGCAATGACTTTCAGAAATCTAGACGGTAGGGTCCCGAGGAGTCCATGAGGTCTTTGAGTGCAGGCCAACTAGATGATGTTGAAAAATGGGAGGCTTGGAAATAGCCTGACTCCATCAAGGTCCTGAATGTTTTATCTTGGTAGCCCGGGGTAAACTGGGGATTCCCCAGTATGGGTGTCAGTGGTGAGTGCGTTGGGGAAAGTGAAAGTTGTGTGAATAATTTAGAGCAGGTTCTTATCATGTGACCTATGAGGGGATGGCGTCTTATGGAGTCTGGTAGTGAATGGTGGCACGATGAAGCTCTATGGAGGGGTATGTCGCATTGGGCCTGTTCTAGTCTGGGCCAAAGCTTTGCTTCACCATGACGACACCAGTCTGAGTCTCCCCAACTGTGTAGCCTGATAGTACTTGCATAAGTCCAGCACTGCCAGTCCATCTGGTAATTTAGGAAGCAAGAGTAGTCTCCTACATAGCCCAGGTCGCTTATGTGCCCAGATAAAATCCACTAGTAGGGTGTCCTCTTGTGTAAAGTAATGCGAAGGGATGAATATCGGAAGTGCTTGAAAGAGGTATAGGATCTTGGGAGTATGCAGACTTTAATAATGTTGCATCTCCCAAACCATGAATGGAGGCCAGAATTCAATTTATCTTATAGAATGTGGACTTTGTTTAGGAGGGGGAGAAAGTTGAGCGTGAAGATGGGTGAAAATTTGGGTGGTTTGAGAGTGCCCAGGTATTTCAGCGCTGAGTTCGTCCATTTTAGCCTAAAATTCAGTCACAGTTGGTGGAGGAGGGGGTTTGATAAGCCTACTCCCATAGCTTCAGATTTAGTAAAGTTGATATTTAGATCGGACAGAGTGCCATATGCCTCAAACTCGTGAAGAAGATTCGGTAGAGAAATTATGGGATTTATGAGGGAAAATAACATTGTCTGGATACGCTGATATTTTCTGCAGGGTCACCCCAACAGTCATGCCTGAGATATCCGGGTGGAGGCGTATTCTACATAAAAAGGATTCTAGTGATAATGCGAAGAGTAAGGGTGACAGAGGGCACCCCTGTCTTGTCCCATTCCTAATTGTGAAGTAGTCTGATAAGACACCGTTCGCCTTAACCTGGGCGGCAGGGGCAGTATAGATCTGGGAGATCCAATTTAGCATGGTGTTGCTGATGCCAACATGTCGAAGTACTGCAAACATAAAATGCCGATTTACTCAATCAAAGGCCTTCTCGTGTGTCTGTGCTTAGGAGGACACAGGGTGTGCGGGTCTTGGTGGCTACATGTAGGAGGTTGAGGACCTTGGTTGTGTTATCCCGTGCCTCACATGTAGGCACAAATCCAACTTGATCCAAATGGATGAGTTGCGTCAGATGTTGTTGGATTCTAGTTGCTAGGATTTTGGTGAAAAGTTTAAGATCGACATTTAGCAAGGAAATAGGTCGGTAGCTACTACAGGAGCTGAGACCTTTTTCCCTCTTTAGGGATGACTGAAATGTGAGCTTGTAAAGTCTCTTTGGGGATATATGTCCCAGAGCCCCATGTATTAAACATGTCAGCCATAAACTGTCCAAGTGACGGCAAGAGTGTTTTATAATATTGGATGGTAAACCTTCCCCACTTTGGAACCACCTATGGCCTATTTTAGTTCAGCCAAGGTGATGGGATCCTCTAGGGATTTACTGTCAGTGTTGGACAACCAGGGCATCCAGAAAGAGAGCAGGTATTCCTCTATATGGGTCTGTTGGGGTTTGTAAGTTATAGAGCGAGGCATAGAAGGATTTAAATTCTTGTGATATGTCTAGGTAACGCGGCTTTTTGACCTGTGCGGGAGATAATAGGTTTCTTCTTGGAGGGATCTAGCCAATAGTCTGCCACACTTATTTCCCGACTCATATGACATTTTACGACAAATTTGCATGGCTGCCTTAGCTTTGTAAAGTAAAAGGTCATTAATTTGCCTATGTAGAGTCATAGGTTCTACCTCTGAGGAGAGTGACAGAGCGTGTTTGTGATGAGACTCCAATGCATGTAAAGCTTGGGATAAGGAGTCTAGTTGTGCTGTACGCTGTTTTTTGATCCAGGAGCCATGCTTTATGAGCACCCCACAAATCACTGCCTTGTGTGCCTCCCAAATGATTCCGGGGTCAGTATTTGCAATGGTGTTAGTCTGAAAGAAATGGTCTAATTCTCTACATCTGTCAAAACAGTCTCATCTTGGAGTAGGCTTTCATTTAGTCTCCACATTCGGGTTCTTGACCTTCGAAAGTCAATTAGTGCGTAAGAAAGTATAAAAGGGGCATGGTCGGACCAAGTAATAGAGCCTATTAAAGAGTCACGGGATCGTGTGTAGTTGACAATGCAGCATCAAGAAATAGTCTATACGAGAGTATAGTTGGTGAGGTGAGGAATAGAAATAATAGTCTCGTTCTCTGGGATGCATCAGGCGCCAAACATCTAACTTTGCAATACGTTTGCGGACGCCAGGGGGGGATAGAGGAGGATCCCAGAGATGTACCCTCCGAAGGAATCGGAGGGATATTAAAATCTCCCCCAACAATTAGTTGACCCTCAGAGAACTCCAGGAGCTTCTCCATACCTCTAGTAATGAACTCATCCTGCTGGCTGTTGGGAGCATAATAGGTGGTCAAAGTCACTCTGACGTCACCAACATCGCCCTTCAGAAACAGAAATCGGCCATTGGGGGTCTTTTAGAATATGCGAGGAGGTCCATGGTACCGTACTGGAAAAAATGATAGAGGCTCCTTTTGATTTAGTCTCCGGGTTAGTAGAGTGGTAGGCCAAGGGGAAAAACCGGTTCTTAAATAGTGAAAGCTTGTCATCCCTGAAGTGGGTCTCCTGTACAAAGGTGATATCAATTTTAGATCGTTTAAATTGTTTAACAAAATTTGCCTCTTTTCCGGGACGTTAAGTCCCTTAGCATTGATCGATAGGATCCTGATGTTATCCATGTGTTAAGAAGGGCGAGGGGAAGGTTGGGAAGAGGTAGGGGAGGGTAAGTAATAAGGGGCAAAGGGGGGGCTGGGGTATGAAGAGAATGGAGATAAAAAGAGGGGAGGCAAAGATGGTATGAGAGAGGAAGAAAGGAAAGTCAGACAAGCAAAGAATATGAGAGAGTGAAAGAGAAGGGGGCAATCCCACAGAGAGAGGCCTCAATTTACTAAGAGATGGCAAAAAAAATGCTAAGACACTCACCAGCAAGGAGCCGGACGAATGAGCGTGTGCCTATGTGGGGTTGTGGTTGGAAAGAGTCAAGGGACGGGCCCCGACCCTCCCCCCCCCCCTCCAAGTCTTCTTGAATAAATGAAAGGTATATAAGGTGTAGCACTGCCCCCTAGAGGACTGCAGAATTTTCACACTTTAAGGATTCCCTTGGGTTACCCGTAGCAACTGCTTGCAGAAATCTTAACATTTTATGTTCTTGGCTCAGTCAATGATCAGTGTAGGGGTAGTTGTTTTTGTGGTTTTATTTCATATTGGGATAGGAGAAGGGATGAGTGGGATATTCCAACTGTTGAACTATTCACAATTCAGAGGACTTCTAGCTTGAGAATGCGGCAAGACCGCTACTTCATCCTGCCACTTGAATGAAGCTGAGGAAAGTGTTCCTAGTTGTGTTTATTTTCAGGGTACTCCCCCAGTACCCCCTTTCTATGCACTTACTGACACCTGCAACCGTCCACTGACTATACTCCCGGAGTGGTCCCCTTCCTTTGCAGAACCCTGGGCAAGATTCTCTGTACTCACGATACTGTTTTTCAAGATTCTCGCAGTGCCCCAACTCCTCCAGTCAGCTCTCCTGAACCTCTGGGTTCAGCCTCACACCACTGGCTCACCAGGCCTGTGTCCCTCACCCACTGCTGCAGAAGAGGAGGCAACCGCCACCCTCCTTCTGGGATTTTTCTTCCTGACAAAAGACCTCTACCTCATGTGCCCCTGGCTTTTTATACCCTGCCCCACAATTCACTGAGAACCAACTGTCTGTGCCAACCTCTGGGGCAGTACCAAAAGCCTGTGTGTCATTGGCCAGGTTTCCTCCAGCATCCAATGTGCCTCCCTATTGGATCAGCTGGGGACACTCCCTTAGACCAGATGAATCACACACTGGGCACACTGAGCAGACCTAACTCACAGATCCTGCTCCCTGATAAGCAGAGTGCAATATAGAATTTACCTGCTGCTTCTCTGATAGGCAGACAGAGCCAAAGCTATACTCAATCTCTAGCACCTGACTAGGAGGGTGCTACATCTTTAAAAGACGTGGATGTCCGGGTAAATTTGAAAAGTTGTGGGGCATGTGGTTGGATACCCCTGGCCTTGGTCCACCAGAATTAACACTTCAAAGCTTAGTCCTAGGACCACATTGAGGGTACCTTTGACGCTGACAGTGTGTTTGCTGGGTTTGGTGGAGGAAATGGCACCGCTTGGAGCACAAAGAATTTTATTGTCGGTTACTCTGTTCTATGCACACAAGGCTATTCTTCTGCATCGGAGGAAGACCGAAGCGCCATCGGTGGAGTATTGGAAGTCACCAGTGAACACGATGCGGCCATTTTACAAAGCCACATACCTGAATAGAGGATGCGTTAAATGGCAGGGTTGGACTGAGAGGCCATCTACTCTTCTCGGAGGTGATTGTGGTCTGCCACCGGTGAAGGTGACGGTCACCTTAGAGGGGTGAGTTGAGGTCCCCTGATACTTAGGGAGGTAACAAATGAAATCTATGCCTAGCAGACAACAAGCAGTGGTGAGAGGGTGGGGGAGGTTGGCGTATGGACCTGGGTGAGAGTCTGTGTGGGGGAGACACTGCCGCGTTGAGGTTCTCCTGGGAGGTTCTCCTTTCGCATTTTCCTATAAGTATTGTAGTACATGAGCATTGCCCTGAGGTTGGGGGAGGGGGGATGGGGAGTTGTTTTGTTTGTTTCTTGTCTGTTTTTTGTGTTATTTTTACTTCTATGTTTAAAAATCAATAAAAATAATAATAAAAAAAAAAAGCTGAGTCCTAGGAATGAATAAACAGGAGGGAACGGGATAAGGCACAGGCCAAGGAGATGTTGGGGGAGTGGGTGGAGTCAGTGAGATGTTGGGGGAGTGGGTGGAGTCAGTGAGATGTTGGGGGAGTGGGTGGAGTCGGTGAGATGTTGGGGGAGTGGGTGGAGTCAGTGGAGGTGGCGAATGGAAACATGCAGGAGTGACTATATATGAAGGTTACGATCGCTGTGTCTATGACTGTACAAAGCGGAAATATTGTGTACCGAATGGAATGGACTTTTCTTTCTTTATAATAAAACTTTTTCTGATTTAAAAGAAAAAAACACTCAGAAAAGATGAGTAGGGAAAATGTCAGTGGCCTCCACCTGTAAAACCATTCCTGTTTTGGAGGTCGTCTCATTGTTGCCCATCTAGTGCACCTGTTGGTAAAAACCCCCTCTGCTACTTGACTGAGCAGATGAATATCCCAGGAGTTTCCCTGACTTGATGCTATACTCTGATTATAAAGTGCTGAGCAGTGTATATGAGTGTGGAAAACTCTTGGTAATTTTTCTTGTCTTCTGACAGACGGACTCTGTGGTGGGAATAGAAGGACATCGGAGGAAGATGTGACTACAGAAGATAATGACATGGCATCTTCTCCAGAAGTAAATCCCGTTCCTCATAATATACATGACAGACCTCACCATTGGAGGAGATCATTGGAATCTCCTGATACTTCACATAGTCCTCTAATATCTGACAGTGCCGACGGGTGCGGGAAACCATCTCATCTCAGGGAATCTTCTTTATACCATACAGGAGAGAATTCATTCTCATGTTCAGAGTGCGGGAAATGTTTTAAACAGAAAGGAAACCTTTTTAGGCACCAGAGAATACACACAGGTGACCTTCCCTATTCATGTTCAGAGTGCGGGAAATGTTTTAGTCAAAAAAGATACCTTCTTCAGCACCTGAGAATTCACACAGGGGAGCGTCCCTATTCATGTTCAGAGTGCGGGAAATGTTTTAATCAGAAAGTAATCCTTCTTAGCCATCAGAGAATACACACAGGTGAGCATCGCTATTCATGTTCAGAGTGCGGGAAATGTTTTAATCATAAAGAAAGCCTTCTTAGCCATCAGAGAATACACACAGGTGAGCGTCCCTTTTTATGTTTAGAGTGCGGGAAATGTTTTAATGATAAAAAAAACTTTCTTAGCCACCAGAGAATACATACAGGTGACCTTACCTATTCATGTTCAGAGTGCGGGAAATGTTTTAGTCAAAAAAGATACCTTCTTCAGCACCTGAGAATTCACACAGGGGAGCGTCCCTATTCATGTTCAGAGTGCGGGAAATGTTTTAATCAGAAAGTAATCCTTCTTAGCCATCAGAGAATACACACAGGTGAGCATCGCTATTCATGTTCAGAGTGCGGGAAATGTTTTAATCATAAAGAAAGCCTTCTTAGCCATCAGAGAATACACACAGGTGAGCGTCCCTTTTTATGTTTAGAGTGCGGGAAATGTTTTAATGATAAAAAAAACTTTCTTAGCCACCAGAGAATACATACAGGTGACCTTACCTATTCATGTTCAGAGTGCGGGAAATGTTTTAGTCAAAAAAGATACCTTCTTCAGCACCTGATAATTCACACAGGGGAGCATCCCTATTCATGTTCAGAGTGCGGGAAATGTTTTAAGTATAAAGGAAACCTTCTCCGCCATCAGAGAATTCACACAGGTGAACGTCCCTAATTATGTTCAGAGTGCGGGAAATGTTTTGCACTCAAATGTTTAGACACCAGAAAGTTCATACAGACGAGCGTCTCTAATCTTGTTTAACTAAGAAAGAACACCTACTTACACACAGGTGAGCTCCTTTTTAATGTTACGAGTGCAGGAAATGTTTTCCAAACAAAGGTTTATTTCTTAAAATCCAGAAAGTTCATACAGGCGAGCGTCCTATTTCATGTTCAGAGTGCGGGAAATGTTTCACTCCTTATGTACGCTTCAAACGGCAAAGAATTCACACTTATATATATATATATATATATATATTATTATTAGGCTCTGTTTTCATGTTCAAAGGGCGGGAAAGTGTAAAAATAAAGGAAATCTAATGAAACATCAGAGTGCGCCCCCTGGTGGTATTACGGGAAATGGGCGCTGGATTGTAATAGGTGGAACTGTTTAGTCCATAAACAAATGTGAAACCACCACAGTCCACTCGGGGTTGGTTTACACCCGCATCGCCCTCTGACCGCTGTGGGGTTGGCAGGCAGCTGGGAGCCCTTATGTTAATCCTTTATCTTCCATTGGTGAACCTTTTTTATTGGTTGCTTCATGTTGTTGCTCCTTTTTGATTTATGGAAGTAGCCGGCTTTTTATTGGTCCAACCAATGTATGATTATTAATACATTTGACACATTTGTTAATTCTATTATAAAAGATTTAAGCTTTATTTTATTCATATCATTACTGTGTGGTAATCGCTTATTCTGATCTTGTCCAATAAAAACTCTTCGTACAATATTCTGTGCAGAGTCTTCTTTTTTACCAATGATTAGATGATCAGTGATTGGAATGTGATCAGTTCATAGAGAGTCATCCATTGGGGTTTTATTAGTGAGATGGAGAGTGGAGAAGGCACCACATTGACAGCCATTGGAGGCCCTTTCTAAAGCCCTAAACTTTTTGGCAACCTGTCTATGACATTAGTCTTCCAAACTCTATCTCACTGAGCTAAGGCCAGAAGAGTTCCAGGAGTTCTTCTCTGTCCACAGTTCCCAAACCAAAAGGAGACATCCACCACATCTTCAATCTTAAGTCCCTAACTGTCCTCAGCTGGGCCCAGGAGTTCCACATGTAATCCACCAGGTCATAGCCTCTTTATCAGGGAGACATTCTGCTCTGACCACCCCCATACATGTACTGCGGTAGGGCGGCCATTCTGCACAGAATTACATCTGCTTTTCCGGGTCTGGGGCGGGCATACGCTCTGCCGCCGCCCAGCTCCCGCTGGACACAGCAGGAGCCAATCAGCAAGTCTGGTAGATACGGTGTCCGTCGGCACCCGGCAATCATTCCCTAGAGCAGTGGTCCTCAACTCCGGTCCTCAGGGCCCACTAACAGGCCAGATTTTAAGTATTACCTTGGGGAGATGCAGACTAGAGTACTGCAATCACTGAGCAGCAAATTATATCACCTGGGATGTATTTCAGTTATCTTGCAAATCTGGCCTGTTAGTGGGCCCTGAGGACCAGGGTTGAGGACCAAGGCCCTAGAGAGCCGAAACAGTTGTCTGCCAATGTAAGCAAGGCAGATCACCATTCTGTTAGTAAGGAAGATGGAGATCCTGTGTTTCTACTAATAGAGAAAGGAGATAGTGGCACACAGAGTTTATATATAGTCCAGCCAGCAATAAATATCTAAAAATACCAATGATCAGTGTAGAGGGTAATCCAGAAAATGTCACTGGTCTTTGGTTATGGGGGTACAATAAAGGAATGCACAGGACCACCTATGGCTGCTGTCCTTGTGACTGGCTCTGTATAGACCAAGAGGAAAGCTCTGTAGAAGGAGCCAAATACTCTGAGCGCATAGCCTTGCTTATCTTCTCATCTGGTACCTCCTATCCTTCCGGTGATGTCACTTCCGCTGTGCCTTCCATGCTGGTTAGCGTGGCTTCTTGGGGCTCCTCCAGGCTCCCCAGCCAGCCATCTCTCTGCCCAGCAGCCAGAACAGATGACAGCGGTCCTACAAGACGGTTCTAGGAGGATCCACAGACTCCGACATCAGATGAGCACTTGTATATTTTACCTCAAGTGAGTGTTTTAATTTTTTGCTATTAAAACTCTTTAACCAGAATACTACATGTAGCTGGGATCAGACTACCATACTGTATATATATATATATATATATATATATATACAGCCCTCAAATTTTCCACTCGCCTGCTCGCATTTTGCCAGTGGAAAATGATGTAGGGCAAGCTCTGGGAACCGCTCAGGGGAAGAGAGGAGAGGAAAGCCGGATAATGTCAGAGCGGCGGATCACCCCGCTGTAATAGCTTCAATTGTAATTGCCGGACGCTCACCGACACGCACAGTCCCGCCTCCTAGCCCGGCTTCTTTGATAGACAGAACACCTGGCCAACCAAGACGTGTGACGTCTATCAAAGGAGCCGGGCTAGGAGGCGGGATTGTGCATGTCGGCGAGCGCCCGGCAATTACAATTGAAGCTGTTACAGCGGGGTGATCCGCCACTCTGACATTATCCGGCCAGCAGTGGAATACCAATGGGGGGTGTCAAGCCGGTACTCGCGCCGATCATCTCATGTGAAGGCAGCTGCTGCCTCGGTCTGTGCTGCGCTGCTCGCAGGGTCTGGAAGAAGGTGAGTGTTCAAGGATTTAGCAGCCTCCCTGTGTGACTGGATAGGAGGAGCGGTGGGGCGGCTGCATATACAGGAATTGATCTTTCCAGCTGGATGCCTGATTCTCCTCTCTGCAGGCATTGAGCAGCTGCAGGAGGAATAGGGAAAGATCAATTCCTTTATATTCCTCTATATGCAGCCGCCCCACCGCTCCTCCTATCCAACTTCTTTTTTTTCTTTTGCTTGCCCCCCAGTGCTGTACAGCCACCCCCCTCTTCAGACCTCCCAGTGCTCTTCAGCCCCACCAATGCTCTTCAGCCCTCCCAATGCTCTTCAGCCCCCCCCAGTGCTCTTAAGCCCCCCCTCTAGCTCCCCCAGTGCTCCTAAGCCCCCCCTTCCAGCCCCCCCCCCAGTGCTCTTCAGCCCCCCCCCTCCAGCCCCCCAGTGCTCTTCAGTCCCCCTCTCCAGCCCCTTAGTGTTCTTCAGCCCCCCCCCAGTTCTCTTCAGCCCCCCCCCCAGATCTCTTCAGCCCCCCGCCCTCCAGACCCTTGATGACCACTGATGAGGCTGCACTGATGGGCACTGAAAACATTGTTGTTGATATTTATTTTTGTAACTTCTGCATTAATGCAAAAACATTTAACAGTGTAATTTTGAGATAATTTATGAGGGCGTGTTTAGGGGCGGAATTAGGGGTGGGGTGAGGCAAGGTAGGAGTTGGGTGGGGCAACTGGTGGCGAGTAACCCTTAAGGCCTGGCTAGTAGCTCAGGACTTTAAATTTTGAGCCCTGTATATACAGTGGGTACGGAAAGTATTCAGACCCCCTTAAATTTTTCACTCTTTGTTATATTGCAGCCATTTGCTAAAATCATTTAAGTTCATTCTTCTTCCTCATGAATGTACACACAGCTCCCCATACTGACAGAAAAACACAGAATTGTTGACATTGTTGCAGATTTATTAAAAAAGAAAAACTGAAATATCACATGGTCCTAAGTATTCAGACCCTTTGTTGTGACACTCATATATTTAACTCAGGTGCTTTCCATTTCTTCTGATCATCCTTGAGATGGTTCTACACCTTCATTTGAGTCCAGCTGTGTTTGATTATACTGATTGGACTTGATTAGGAAAGCCACACACCTGTCTATATAAGACCTTCCAGATCACAATGCATTTCAGAGCAAATGAGAATCATGAGGTCAAAGGAACTGCCTGAAGAGCTCAGAGACAGAATTGTGGCAAGGCACAGATCTGGCCAAGGTTACAAAAAGATTTCTGCTGCACTTAAGGTTCCTAAGAGCACAGTGGCCTCCATAATCCTCAAATGGAAGACGTTTGGGATGACCAGAACCCTTCCTAGAGCTGGCCGTCCGGCCAAACTGAGCTATCGGGGGAGAAGAGCCTTGGTGAGAGAGGTAAAGAAGAACCCAAAGATCACTGTGGCTGAGCTCCAGAGATGCAGTCAGGAGATGGGAGAAAGTTGTAGAAAGTCAACCATCACTGCAGCCCTCCACCAGTCGGGGCTTTATGGCAGAGTGGCCCGACGGAAGCCTCTCCTCAGTGTAAGACACATGAAAGCCCGCATGGAGTTTGCTAAAAAAACACCCGAAGGACTCCAAGATGGTGAGAAATAAGATTCTCTGGTCTGATGAGACCAAAATAGAACTTTTTGGCCTTAATTCTAAGCGGTATGTGTGGAGAAAACCAGGCACTGCTCATCACCTGTCCAATACAGTCCCAACAGTGAAGCATGGTGGTGGCAGCATCATGCTGTGGGGGTGTTTTTCATCTGCAGGGACAGGACGACTGGTTGCAATCGAGGGAAAGATGAATGCGGCCAAGTACAGGGATATCCTGGACAAAAACCTTCTCCAGAGTGCTCTGGACCTCAGACTGGGCCGAAGGTTTACCTTCCAACAAGACAATGACCCTAAGCACACAGCTAAAATAACGAAGGAGTGGCTTCACAACAACTCCGTGACTGTTCTTGAATGGCCCAGCCAGAGCCCTGACTTGAACCCAATTGAGCATCTCTGGAGAGACCTAAAAATGGCTGTCCACCAACGTTTACCATCCAACCTGACAGAACTGGAGAGGATCTGCAAGGAGGAATGGCAGAGGATCCCCAAATCCAGGTGTGAAAGACTTGTTGCATCTTTCCCAAAAAGACTCCTGGCTGTATTAGATCAAAAGGGGGCTTCTACTAAATACTGAGCAAAGGGTCTGAATACTTAGGACCATGTGATATTTCAGTTTTTCTTTTTTAATAAATCTGCAACAATGTCAACAATTCTGTGTTTTTCTGTCAGTATGGGGTGCTATGTGTACATTCATGAGGAAGAAGAATGAACCTAAATGATTTTAGCAAATGGCTGCAATATAACAAAGAGTGAAAAATTTAAGGGGGTCTGAATACTTTCCGTACCCACTGTACATATATATATATATATACACATATATATTCAGGTTTGCCGTTATGTTGAGATTGTTAGAGTGTCCCTTTAAGGCTGCTTGCAGATAAGGAGCTTTCACAGGAAGTGTGCGAACTGGATTGTGGGAGATTTACGTAGTTCTAAACTGAATGGAGACTGTTGTTTGGATTGCCGAGGAAACTATACTGCCAGGGAGCATTGGGCGAGTGGAGGATCATGGGAGAGTCAACAAACCTATCTGCTAGACAGTGAGTGCGCTCGCTTGCTTTCCGGGACTCAGTGAGGAGAGATCAGCCTGAGAGGTGTGCTGGGACACTTGGTGACGGAGGCCCAGGGCATGCGGCCTAGAGAGAGAGAGAGGAATCCATCCTCAGTGGTGCGGATGCTGGTAATCAGACAGCGTGATAGATCCAGTGGTGAAGCTGAACTGACTGACTGGGACAACCGAGCGCTGATCATCCCCGTGACGCAGGAGCATGGGAGAGGACATCGCCTGGGTTGCAGGAGATTAACAGGTGGACACTGACAGACGGAGGAGTGCCTGGTGACATCCTAATCACAAGTATAAATCTTCCTCTATGACACACTAACTGCAGATAGTAACATACATACACTATTATCCTGGGATTACAAATATCACGCTGAAGAGTGATAAGAGCTCCAACTGCCGGTGAAGACTTAGCAAGGCCTTGCTAGGAAAGGGACCTCAGCACAGGCTGTCTTAAAGGGGACCGGTTATTATAATATTGAGTCATTATTAGCGAGGATTAGATATTACTAGACTTTACATCAGAGGTTTTCAGCTAAAGTCATCCGCTAATATACAGTATCTCACAAAAGTAAGTACGCCCCTCACCGTTTTGTAAATATTTTACTTTTCATGTGACAACACTGAAGAAATGACACTTTGCTACAATGTAAAGTAGCTTGTATAACAGTTTAAATTTGCTGCCCCTTCAAAATAACTCATCACACAGCCATTAATGACTAAACCACTGGCAACAAAAGTGAATACACCCGTATGTCAAAATGTCCAAATTGGGCCGAAAGTGTCAATATTTTGTATAGCCACCATTTTCCAGCACTGCCTTAACCCTCTTGGGCATGGAGTTCACCAGAGCTTCACAGGTTGCCACTGGAGTCCTCTTCCACTCCTCCATGATGACCTAACCGAACTGGTGGATGTTAGAGACCTTGCACTCCTCCACCTTCCGTTTGAGGATGCCCCACAGATGCTCAATAGGGTTTAGGTCTGGAGACATGCTTGGCCAGTCCTTTACCCTAAGCTTCTTTAGCAAGGCAGTGGTCGTCTTAGAGGTGTGTTTGGGTTCGTTATCATGTTGGAATACTGTCCTGCGGCCCAGTCTCTGAAGGGAGGGGATCATGCTCTGCTTCAGTATGTCACAGTACATGTTGGCATTCATGGTTCCCTCAATGCACTGTAGCTCCCCAGTGTAGGCAGCACTCATGCAGCCCATGACCATGACACTCCCACCACCATGCTTGACTGTAGGCAAGACACACTTGTCTTTGTACTCCTCACCTGGCTGTCGTCACACATGCTTGGCATCATCTGAACCAAATAAGTTTGCTCTGGTCTCATCAGACCACAGGACATAGCTCCATTAATCCATGTCCTTAGTCTGCTTGTCTTCAGCAAACTGTTTGCGGGCGTTCTTGTGCATCATCTTTAGAAGAGGCTTCCTTCTGGGACGACAGCCATGCAGACCAATTTGATGCAGTGTGCGGCGTATGGTCTGAGCACTGACAGGCTGTCCCCCCCCACCCCTTCAGTCTCTGCAGCAATGCTGGCAGCACTCATACGTCTATTTACCAAAGACAACCTCTGCACATGACGCTGAGCATGTGCACTCAACCTCTTTGGTTGACCATAGCGAGGCCTGTTCTGAGTGGAACCTGTCCTGTTAAACCGTTGTATAGTCTTGGCCACTGTGCTGCAGCTCAGTTTCAGGGTCTTGGCAATCTTCTTATAGCCTAGGCCACCTTTATGTAGAGCAACAATTCTTTTTTTCAGATCCTCAGAGAGTTCTTTGCCATGAGGTGCCATGTTAAACATCCAGTGACCAGTATGAGAGAGTGAGAGTGATAACACCAAATTTACCACAACTGCTCCCCATTCACACCTGAGACCTTGTAACACTAATGAGTCACATGACATCGGGGAAGGAAAATGGCTAATTGGGCCCATTTTGGACATTGTCACTTAGGGGTGTACTCACTTTTGTTGTCAGTGGTTTAGACATTAATGGCTGTGTGTTGAGTTATTTTGAGGGGACAGCAAATGTACACTGTTATACAAGCTGTACACTCAATACTTTACATTGTAGCAAAGTGTCATTTCTTCAGTGTTGTCACATGAAAAGATAGAATAATATATTTACAAAAATGTGAGGATGTACTTACTTTTGTGAGATACTGCATGTTGCTATAAAATTGACAATTAAAGTTGATGCATAGTAAGGTTGCAATATCCATGTGATCTATTATTCTTTCTTTTGCTGTGTATTCACATTAATGGTGTCATCCATTGAGCCTCCTTGTGTTAAGTGGGGTTCAGTTGACTGATACTGCTACACTTTGTTATTGCTAAGACATATTTGTTATCAATAAGCTATAATGATTTACCTTTTAAGTAAAATAACCAAACAGTATTCTAATGGTGTCAGTGTGTCTTTGAAGATTATTATTGAAATGTTGGAACCTAAAGTGTCAGTGGGCTGGACGGTTCACAGGGTCATAGGAGTGCTGAGGAACACCCATCAACCAGCAGCCCTCAAGGGGGCAGTGCTGCATACACTTAGCTGGTGCTTCCTGTAGGGTTGCCACCTATCAAGGATTCACCTGGACAGTTCGGGTTATGAATCATGTGTTTGGGTTTCAGGCCACCTGAAACCCGGACACAATATTCAGAATGGACTGTGGCTCACCAAATACCCAACTACCACAACCCCTGAGTGCATAGATGTGCACACCGGCCCCACCCCCATACACGGACAGGAGAGAAGAAAGGGCTTGGTCTATTCCTCCTCCTCCCACCCCTACCCCTCTGTCTGCCCACTCACACTCCAATCCCTGGCGTTGTGTGCCTCAGGAAAGGGATGTGTGGGCTGGAAGTTTGAAGCTCAGCAACCGGCAGATACATTGTGGATGAAAGGCTTTGATGCCTGAGCCTCCATCCTCGGGTGAGTGAGCTCACCATCCAATGTCTGTGACTGAAGTCTCCACCCTCTCTCCCTTCTATATCATGACTCCATGTGAGTGAGTACACTAAGGTAAGATTTAAGCGGTGCCCTGTGGACTCTGAAGTAAGGGGGGCTTTGGGAACCCGAATTAAGGGGGGAATGCTGGGAACTCTAAAGTGAGTGGGAGGTTTGGTGAGCAGAAACCCCCTTACATTAGAGTTCCCCTTTACATCAGAGTCCACAGTGTTCCCCCTTAAAAATAAAATGTTGCCGAGCGCAGCTAAAGTGTTCGAGTTTGGCTTAAAGAAAAGGTGGCAACCCGAGCTTCCTGTGTGTTTCTGCTGTTGCCTAATGAGGAGTTTATGTGTAATCTCCATTAATAACTGTAAATAGATGTGTGTGTATATAGATGTAGCACTGCCCCCTTGGGAGGTGCTGAGATTGGATTCCCCTGGGTTACCCATAGCAACAGTTTGTAAAATCTTATCACTCTGTACTTGGCTCAGTCAATGAACAGCCCAGGGGATTTGGCTTTTTGTATTTATTTAGAACTGGGATGGGAGAAGGGATGAGTGGGATCCTACAACTAGTAACTATGCACAAACCTGAGGACAACTATCTGTAATGTGTGCGGCAAGGCCGCTGCTTCACTTTGCCAGGTGAAGATTTCAAAGGTGAACTATATGTTAAGTTTCTCTGTTTCTCTTCAGGGTCTAACTTGGCACCCCCTTTCTTACTCGCTGTGTATGCTGGCTCTTGTCCACTGGCTTTCCCTGGAGAGGTCCCCTTCCTGGGCAAACCCGTGCCAAGCTCCCTGATACTCACGGACACTGCTTTTCACAGGAATCCCTGCCACTGCTCCACTGTCAGTTTCCACAGGACCTCACAGCTCAGCCTCACACTTCTGGTCCACTAGGCCTGCGACCGCTTTCTACTCTGACAGGAGAAGAGACATCCTTCACCCTCCTCCTGGGACCTGGCTTCCCGCCCAAAGACATCCTGTCACATGTGCCCTTGGCTTTTATGACCAATCCCAGGATGCACCGCTGTAGTTCCCTCCCACTGAGATAGCCACAAAAGCCTTTGTATAACACCAGTATATAACCGCGCTAATAGGGCCAGATATCAAAAAGCTGCAGCTTAGAAGTGAGATAACACCAAACGTAAGCAAAAAAGTAAAACAAGCTGCGCTAGTCTGATATGGAACAACCAAATGTCCCAAAAGGTGAATGATAATTTGAAAACTGTGACCAATCGTGGGCAATAAGTCACAAAATGATCACAGATAAACATAAATCACAAGTGAGGTGAGCAAATAATCAAAATGTGTTTCTCTTAAATGAAAACAAATACTGTATCTCAAATAATATGCAATTGATGTGCCATAAATAACAATAAATCACAAATATACACAAGTGTAGTGAACACGGATTAATCACAAATGAAATAGGTATACCAAATAGTGTCTCATTTATAAAAAAAATCCCTTATGGTAGAGATCCCAAGATGGTGAATGGTAGATAAACAGAGGTGAAATAGAGATTCAGCAATACTGGCTTCACCACGGGGCTCCAGTTAATAAAGCATGCTCATGAGCTTACCAGAAATCAAAGGAAATATGCCTGTATAGAGCAAAAGCTCATATCATCCCTTCTCTTGAGAGATCGTGTTCCTCTGGGACAGCGATATTCCAGAGCATTAATCCTTAGTGATGTATCCGGTATTCACATATAAAGATATAGTAGGCTCCATAGTGTTATATCGTAAACACATTTATTAAAAATATAATAAAATTACACTCACATTGAGCAGGAAATAATATCGCATTAAGACAAAATAAGCCGGCTGGCTCGTATAATAGCCCGTCCTTCCGGGAAGCGTGGTGACGTCAGCACGCCGAACCCCTACGCGCTCATCACAAATTACTTTTATTGGGGATGTGGGCAGCGTGCTGACTCCACCAATAAATACACAACATCAATCAAAGTCCCGCCTCAGTCTGAACTGTACTAGGTCATATTGTAGCCGCCATATTTGATATGGGATCAGCTGCCAACACTTAAAGGAAATATAAAAAGAAGAAATAAAGGACAAAAAGGACTGCAAATTAATGCAGACATAAATATTCCAGTATCACAATCTGCAGCATAGAAAGAAATGAATATCTATAAAGAAATATATACGCTGCCATCTCAGGTGTGGGCAGCTGAAACCAGCACGTCCTCTTCATCCCAAAATGCGCCTGCACCGGCCCCACTCGTCATGTCCGGTGCAGGCACGTCATTCCTGCACAGCTTCTGCACAGCTGTTTAGCGGGGAATGACTTGCCTGCACCAGAACTGACAAGCGGGGCCGGTGCAGGCGCATTGATTCCTGGGAGCGATGACGTTTAGCTCCCAGGTATCAATGCAAGCAGGAAGTGACGGCGCGGGCCGCAGCCACAGAGAGAGGAAGTCGAAGAAAGGTAAGTATATTTCCTTCTATAACAAGGTAAGTAAAGAAAAAAAAAATCGTCATTATCCATTTATTTTTCTGGTGAATGCCAGCAAGCGGATGGCCCAAAGTCATTTTTGAGGCCGGAACTCCGCTTTAAGAGCACATTCAACTAGGACAGTGCCAGCTCTGTGGACAGAGCAGTGCCGAGTGTCTCCTTAGGCTATTTGCAAGTCAGCAATATGGTCCTCCTAGGACACCTTCATTACACTTTATTAGGTGAAACCAGCTCACCACAGTAAAATCTGGACAATGCATACTTACGCTACTGACCATTACAAAATGTTCTTGCACCCTCTCATATGGCGAGTTAGTTCCCACTGTATACTGCCATGATGCGCCAGGAAAATGGAAAATTGAATCTTCACCTTTCCGTAATTTTCCTTTCCTGGTGCATCTTGATGGCTGCATACAGATTCCCACCCAAATGATGAGAGTTACAGAGAATGCTGCGAGCCGGGTCTGTCTTTGATTTATAGTTAACCAGTCCTATAAGGTTTTGGAGGCGGAGCCACAACCCCCCAATTGTATGCTGCCATGAAGATGCACTAGGAAAGGAAAATTACGGAAAAAAATGAGTATACAATTATCTGTTTTTGCAGACCTTAAGGGGCCGAGGTAATAACTTAGACCAGGCCGTTTCACTTCCTTTGTTATTTCTGACTCCACTTCAAAGACGCTCTCTTTAGAAGGTGGCCATCTGTTAGGGAATGGACAATTTGACCAGGGGATGACCTTGCATACCTAATGCCCCATTCAAGAGGAGGTTACCTAATTTCGCCCCCCCCAGAGAGGAGGTGATAGCGGGGGTGCTGAGTTATGCTAAAGTTAGGAGATGGGGAAATCCTGGGTGAGATACGCCCGGAGGGAGGAGAGGGGTTAGATAGCTCCACCCATCGGAATGGCCCTATGCAAGTCTATGAGATATAGATTTATAATAGTTAAGTCTTGGAAGAGAGAACGCTCTGAATACACCAGCCTGGAAGGGGCCCTTGTGTGCATGGTAATTATGGAAGATACCTCTGGCACTTATATCTAAACGCTTGTCCTATGTGTTGTCCGTCTTGCTGTTTTATATTAATGGTTTGAGTATTATACTCTGTATTCCTTTATTTACCCTTTTCTGCACAAAGGTACCTTTGATAACGTCATCTCTGACGAAACGCATCGGGTCACGGCGTGCTGACGTCACCCTAACTAGCGTCCAGGAAGTACGGGCGAGCAAAGCCGTCCGGCCGGCGGCTGTCATTCCTCTCCCTTCCCAATTGTTCTCCTTTTTATTGTAAGTGTGTTTCTTTTTATCTTAATAAATTTGTGGGATTTTATGCTATTGGCGCCCCTTCTTTTATTCTATGGCTGGATTCTGCCCACATCATCCTGAGCCTTCATTTGCTGTCATATGAGATCTGGTCTTCAGTCCTCCGCACACGCCAGTCATCGTTTTTTGCCTACCATATACCATCATCTGGTAAGGTCATTTAGGATACAGCTCTAGCATGTTTGGGATCCTTTGTGGATTTTTCTATGGGCGTTTTTGTTAGAGTTTTCTGGTAAGCTGCATTCCTATCGGTGGAGGTGTCTGGATACACTATTTATTTAGCCTGTCACCTTTTGCATCTGGTAAGGAGTACCTTATTGGTCTGTTTGGTGGTGGATGTTTCCCTTTCTTCAGATCACATATTTTTTTCCTAAAAAAAAGGATTTTTAAAATAAAGTGAAAACATTTCCTGCACTCGTAACATTAAAAAGGGCGCTCACCTGTGTGTATTCTCTTATGGCGAAGAAGGTTTACTTTCTGATTAAAACTTTTCCCGCACTCTGAACATGAATAGGGACGCTCACCTGTGTGTATTCTCTGATGGCTAAAAAGGTGTCTTTTACTATTAAAACATTTCCCGCACTCTGAACATGAATAGGGAAGCTCACCTGTGTGTATTCTCTGATGCTTAAGAAAGTTTCCTTTATGATTAAAACATTTCCCGCACTCTGAACATGAATAGGGACGCTCACCTGTGTGTATTTTCTGATGGTTAAGAAGGCTTCCTTTATGATTAAAACATTTCCCGCACTCTGAACATGAATAGGGACGCTCACCTGTATGTATTTTCTGATGGCTAAGAAGGTTTCTTTTATCATTTAAACATTTCCCGCACTTTGCACATGAATAGGGACCCTCACCTGTGTGTATTCTCTGATGGTTAAGAAGGCTTCCTTTATGATTAAAACATTTCCCGCACTCTGAACATGAATAGGGACGCTCATCTGTGTGTAATTTCTGATGGTTAAGAAGGCTTCCTTTATGATTAAAACATTTCCCGCACTCAGAACATGAATAGGGAAGCTCTCCTGTGTGTATTCTCTGATGGCTAAGAAGGCTTCTTTTATCAATAAAACATTTCCCGCACTTTGCACATGAATAGGGACGCTCACCTGTGTGTATTTTCTGATGGTTAAGAAAGTTTCCTTTATGATTAAAACATTTCCCACACTCTGAACATGAATAGAGAAGGTCACCTGTGTGTATTCTCTGATGGCAAAGAAGGTTTCCTTTATGATTAAAACATTTCCCACACTCTGAACATGAATAGGGAAGCTCTCCTGTGTGTATTTTCTGATGGCAAAGAAGGCTTTCTTTACAATTGAAACATTTCCCGCACTCTGAACATGAATAGGGACGCTCACCTGTGTGTATTCTCTGATGGCTAATAAGGCTTTTTTTGTGTTTAAAACATTTCCCACACTCTGAACATGAATAGGGACGCTCACCTATGTGTATTCTCTGATGGCTAAGAAGGCTTCTTTTCTGTTTAAAACATTTCCCGCACTCTGAACATGAATTGGTATGCTCCTCTGTGTGTATTCTCTGGTGCTGAAGAAGGTTTCCTTTTTGGCTAAAACATTTCCCGCACTCTGAACATGAAAAAGGTCGCTCCCCTGTGTGAATTCTCTGGTGCCTAAGAAAGTTTCCTTTCTTTTTAAAACATTTCCCGCACTCTGAACATGACAATGAATTCTCTCCTGTATGGTATAAAGAAGTTTCCCTGAGAGGAGATGGTTTCCCGCACCTGTCGGCACTGTCAGATATTAGAGGACTATGTGAAGTATCAGGAGATTCCAATGATCTCCTCCAATGGTGAGGTCTGTCATGTATATTATGAGGAACGGGATTTACTTCTGGAGAAGATGCCATGTCATTATCTTCTGTAGTCACATCTTCCTCCGATGTCCTTCTATTCCCACCACAGAGTCCGTCTGTCAGAAGACAAGAAAAATTACCAAGAGTTTTCCACACTCATATACACTGCTCAACACTTTATAATCAGAGTATAGCATTAAGTCAGGGAAACTCCTGGGATATTCATCTGCTCAGTCAAGTAGCAGAGGGGGTTGTTACCAACAGGTGCACTAGATGGGCAACAATGAGACGACGTCCAAAACAGGAATGGTTTTACAGGTGGAGGCCACTGACATTTTCCCTACTCATCTTTTCTGAGTGTTTGTCACTAGGTTTGCATTTGGCTGGGGTCAGTGTCACTACTGGTAGCATGAGCCCATACCTGGACCCTATAGAGGTTGCACAGGCAGTCCAACTCCTCCAGGATGGCCCATCAATACGTCCCATTGCCAGAAGGTTTGCTGTGTCTCCCAGCACAGTCTCAGGAGCATGGAGGAGATTCCAGGAGACAGGCAGCTACTCTAGGAGAGCTGGACAGGGCCGTAGAAGGTCCTTAACCCATCAGCAGGACCGGTATCTGCTCCTTTGTACAAGGAGGACCAGGATGAGCACTGCCAGAGCCCTACAAAATGACCTCCAGCAGGACACTGGTGTGAATGTCTCTGACCAAACAATCAGAAACAGACTTAAGGAGGGTGGCCTGAGGGCCCGACGTACTCTAGTGGGCGCTGTGCTCACTGCCCGGCACTGTGGAGCTCAATTGGCATTTGCCATTGAACACCAGAATTGGCAGCTCCACCACTGGCACCCTGTGCTTTTCACAGATGAGAGCAGGTTCACCCTGAGCACATGTGACAGACGTGAAAGGGTCTGGAGAAGCCGTGGAGAACATTATGCTGCCTATAACATCGTTTAGCATGACCGGTTGGGTGGTGGGTCAGTGATGGTCTGGGGAGGCGTATCCATGGAGGGACACACAGACCTCTACAGGGTAGACAATGGCACCCTGACTGCCATTAGGTATTGGGATGAAATCCTTGGACCCATTGTCAGACCCTATGCTGGTGCAGTGGGTCCTGGGTTCCTCCTGGTGCACGACAATGCCCAGCCTCATGTGGTGAGAGTATGAGAGTATTACCCAGTCCATACCAGTATAGATCCTAACACATTACCCAGTCTTTACCAGTATAGATCCTTACACATTACCGAGTCCATGCCAGTATAGATCCTAACGCATTACCCAGTCCATGCCAGTATAGATCCTAACGCATTACCCAGTCCATACCAGTATAGATCCTAATGCATTACCCAGTTCATACCAGTATAGATCCTAACACATTACCCAGTCTTTACCAGTATAGATCCTAACACATTACCCAGTCCATACCAGTATAGATCCTAACATATTACCCAGTCCATACCAGTATAGATCCTAATGCATTACCCAGTTCATACCAGTATAGATCCTAACATATTACCCAGTCCATACCAGTATAGATCCTAACACATTACCCAGTCCATACCAGTATCGATCCTAACACATTACCCAGTCCATACCAGTATAGATCTTAATGCATTACCTAGTTCATACCAGTATAGATCCTAACACATTACCCAGTCCATACCAGTATCTAGGTCCTGAATCTAGGGAAGCAGCTGGCAACACTGAGAAGAATCTCCATACTGAATGAGAGCTGGGAACGTACCCGTCAGGTGCAGACAGGGGCCTGCACAGAGGAGGGCGGAGATACAAGGGTGCAGGCATCAGAGCAGAGTAGTTGGGTGACAGTTAGGAAGGGTAGAAGAGAACAAGGCACTTGTCATACTCTCACCCCATGAGGCCAGGCATTGTCGTGCACCTGGGCTGGAGCACCCCAATAAATACGCCCTGTTGCATGATGTTGGGGAATCCAGTCAGGGACCAGCATTGCTGGAGCAGAGGGACACCCCTAGCTGCCAGGGGAAGAACTCCTCCAGTGAGGGTGGGGGCAAGGGAAAGGAAAGACAGGTCCTGGTGGTAGGGGACTCAATTATTAGAAGGACAGAGAGGGCAATCTGTCAAAATGACCGTAAGTGCCGAACAGTCTGTTGTTTACTGGAAGCTCGGGTTCTGCACATCACGTATCTGGTGGACAGATTATTGGGTGGGGCTGGGGAAGACCCAGCTGTCATGGTACACGTGGGTACCAATGACAAAGTCACAGGGAGATGAAGAGTCCTAAAAAATGATTTCAGGGACTTAGGAGCTAAGTTGAGGAGTAGGACCTCCAAGTTAGTATTTTCATAAATACTGAAATACTGAGAGGCAGCGGGAGATGAGGGAAGTTAACAATTGGCTAAGGAGCTGGTGTAGTAAGGAGGGCTTCGGGTTCCTAGAGAACTGGGCCGACTTCTCAGTCTTTAGTAGGTTGCACCTAAATGGGGAGGGTGCAAACGTACTGCGTGAGAAGATGGCCAACAAGTTAGAGGGGCTTTTAAACTAGGTGATGGGGGGAGGGTACAGATGTAGAATCAGCCAGCGGGGAGCAAGGTTCAGCGGGCACAAATGGGGACATTAGCGGTAGGGCACTCAAAGTTCCTAAACCCAAGGTGGGTATGGGGAAAAATCGCAAGAGCCGCCTAAAAACAACATCAAACGAGGATATAGTATGTATCCGGACAAAATTATGTGGTTTGTATACCAATGCCAGAAGCCTGGCCAACAAGATGGGAGAGCTGGAGCTGCTAATATATGAGGAGAACTTAGATTTTGTGGGGATTTCAGAGAACTAGTTTGACAGCTCTCATGATTGGCTGGTGACCATTCAGGGGTATTCCCTTTATCGCAGAGATAGAGAAGGTAAAAAAGGGGGAGGGGTATGTCTGTATATTAAGAACAGTGTACAGGTAAATATGAGGGATGATATTAATATTGGAACTAAGGCAGAATCCCTATGGGTAGAACTTCAAAGGGAAGACACTGTGGTGAAGGTAATAGTGGGCGTATGCTATAGGCCCCTATCACAGACTGGATTGGCAGTAAAGATGGGAAATGTCATTATAATGGGGGACTTTAATTATCGAAATATAGACTGGGTAGAAGGAACCGCGCATTCATCCAAGGCTCGGCAGTTCCTAAATGTTTTGCAGGACAATTTCATGGGTCAGATGGTGAACGCACCGACAAGAAACAATGCAGTACTAGACCTACTGATTACCAACAATACAGACCTGCTCACGGATATAGAAATACGGGACAACTTAGGAAACAGTGACCATAGGTCAATTCGTTTTAGTATAAATCATAGTAATCGGAAACACAAGGGTAATATAAGGACACTGAATTTCAAAAGAGCGAATTTCCCAAAACTGCGCTCTTTGCTAGAAAATATCAAATGGGATAGAACCCTGTGAACAAAGAACACGGAGGAAAAATGGGAGTGCTTCAAGAGCATACTAAACAAAGGGATTGGCCAGTGCATTTCAAAGGGGAATACATTTAAAAGAGCAAAACTAAACCCTGGTTGGCTAAAAGCCAACATAAAAATGCATATTAATACTAAAGAAAAGGCCTTCAAAAACTACATGGCTTTGGTCATTGGGAGCATTCGAACATTACAAAGAGTGCAAAAAAAAATGTAAAGATGGAATCAAGGCGGGTAAAATAGAACACGAGAGAAATATAGCGGAAGAGAGTAAAAAAAACCCAAGAAATTCTTTAACCACTTGCTACCCACCCACCATCAAATGACGGCGGAGCGGTACAGCTATCATATGGCGGCGCTGCAGTGCACCAGAACAGCCTCTCCCGGGGGCGGTGATTGTGGTCGCGCCGTGTCCTAGCGATCTTGGTAAAGAGTAAATGAGATGGTTCTTTACCCATGTGATCGGCTGTGTCCATTCACAGCCGGTCACATGTAAATGAGGATGTGCCGTTATTCGGCTCTTCTCACCTCACACTGTTAGAGTGTGAGACAAGGAGAGCCGATCAGCGGCTCCTCCTCATAGGGGAGACAAGGATAGGTAATCAGGGCACTGATCATCAGTGCCCTGATTACAGAAAATGTAAATAAAGTACCCATTACTGCCCACCATCAGTGCCCACATTGCCTGCCATCAGTGCCCATAGTGCTGCCAGTCAGTGCCTGCTCATCTAAGCACTGATGGCCACTGACTGGCAGCACTATGGACACTGATTGTGGGCACTGATGGTGCTGCCCATCAGTGCCATCCGTCAGTGCCCATCATAGCCACCTGTCAGTGCCCATCAGTGCCGCCCAACAGTGACGCCTCTTAGTGCCCATCAGTGCCACCTCTCAGTGCCCATCAGTGCCGCCTATCAGTGCTCATCAGTGCCACCTATCAGTGTGGCATATTAGTACCACCTCATCAGTGCCGCCTCATCAGCGCACATCAGTGAAGGAGAAACATTTTTTATTTTCAAAATTTACTCACAGAAAATAAGGAAACTTTTCTGTCTTTTTTCTTTTTTTTTGTAAGAAATAAGAAACCCAGAGGTGATTAAACACCAGCAAAAGAAAGCTCTATTTGTGTGAAAAAAATGATAAAAATTTCATATGGTTACAGTGTAGCATGACCGCGTAATTGTCATTCAAAGCGTGACAGCGCTGAAAGCTGAAAATTGGCCTGGGCAGGAAGGGGGTGAAAGTGCCCGGTATAGAAGTGGTTAAGTATATAAATGGTAAGAAAGCGAGACCAGAACACATTGGCCCCATAAAAGACAATGAAGGAAATTTGGCCACAGAGGACAGAGAGATGGCAAAAATGCTAAATAATTTCTTCACAAAAGAATTGGGGGGCTACCCTAACCCAGCTTGTAATGGTAAATTAAATAATACACCTCAGGAAGTACCGCCATGGCTACCAGAAGATAGACTTAGAACTAAGCTAGAGAAACTTAACATAAATAAATCACTGGGTCCGGATGGCTTGCACCCGAGGGTTCTTAAAGAGCTCAGCCAGGTGATAGCCAGACCATTATTCTTGATCTTTAAGGATAGTCTACAGACGGGTATTGTGCCAGCTGATTGGAAAAAAGCCAACGTGGTACCAATATTTAAAAAAGGGCCGAGATATATCCCGGGTAACTATAGGCCGGTCAGCCTAACATCAGTAGTCTGCAAGATTTTGGAGGGGATGTTAAGAGACCACATACAAGACTTTAGTAATGAAAACTGTATTATTAGTAGTAATCAGCATGTATTCATGAAAAATTGTTCTTGCCAGATCAATCTAGGGGTCCGGACTATGTAATGTACAACATAGAGTATATAGTGCAGGGGTCAGGTGTATGTAATGTACAACATAGAGTATATAGTGCAGGGGTCAGGAGTGTGTAATGTACAACATAGAGTATATAGTGCAGGGGTCAGGAGTATGTAATGTACAACATAGAGTATATAGTGCAGGGGTCAGGAGTATGTAATGTACAATATAGAGTATATAGTGCAGGGGTCAGGAGTATATAATGTACAACATAGAGTATATAGTGCAGGGGTCAGGAGTATGTAATGTACAGCATAGAGTATATAGTGCAGGGGTCAGGAGTATGTAATGTACAACATAGAGTATATAGTGCAGGGGTCAGGAGTGTGTAGTGTGCAACATATAGTATATAGTGCAGGGGTCAGGAGTATGTAATGTACAATATAAATTATGTAGTTTAAGGGTCAGGACTCATAATATTGGTATTCAGTAATCAGTGGGGTCCTAAATGCTCACATGAGACAAGTTGCAGAGGTCCCACACCGCTGCCTCCCATCTCCTGAGACTGAATACATTGTTTCTATGTGTTTATCAGATGATGGGGGGTCTAGGTGGAGCCTCCGTACTGCTCTCTCCTTTACAATAAAGTCTCCTCTTACCCGGTGATGTGAGGGGCGGCTGATTCTCCATCCTGACGTCCTTGTAGAGATCCTTGTGTCCTTCTAAATACTCCCACTCCTCCATGGAGAAATAGACAGTGACATCCTGACACCTTATAGGAACCTGACACACACAATGATACAGTCACCATCCAGACACATCCCTTGTCTGTTACTGGATAATGTCCCAGAATTCCCAGCACCGCTCACCTCTCCTGTCAGCAGATCCATCATCTTCTTGGTGACTTCTAGAACCTTCTGCATGTTGTGTCTTGTATGGATCAGGGATAGATGTGGGGGGATGGTGATGGGATTCTGGATTCTCGAGGATCTTGTGGTCCTATTATGAGATCTCCTTCTTGTGTCATTTTCAGTAAATTTCTTCATTATTACTGTACAGTTCTGTGTTATAGAAAGATAAATATCACTCTCCCACAGGGACATCTTTATATCATCACGGACCCCTGGGTAAAGAAATGTACTGGGGCCCCTACCAGCCTGCTCAAATTTACTAAAATAAAAGAATAAATAGTTGATAGAATTAAACATATTTATTAGTACTTTCAATATAATAGATTTTATACAATGAGAATACATGACACAAATCAAAGACTAATCAACACAGGGCACAGGAGAGTAGAAGGGCACAGTACAGGGAAGTAGAGGGGCACAGTACAGGGGAGTAGAGGGGCACAATACAGGGGAGTAGAGGGGCACAACACAGGGGAGTAGAGGGGCACAATACAGGGGAGTAGCGGGGCACAATACAGGGGAGTAGAGGGGCACAATACAGGGGAGTAGAGGGGCACAATACAGGGGAGTAGAGGGGCACAATACAGGGGAGTAGAGGGGCTCGGTACAGGGGAGTAGGAGGACACGGTACAGGGGAGCAGAGGGGCACGGTACAGGGGAGAAGATGGGCACGGTACAGGGGAGAAGAGGGGCACAGTACAGGGGAAAAGAGGGGCACAGTACAGGGGAGAAGAAGGGGACAGTACAGGGGAGTAGAAGGGCACAGTACAGGGGAGGAGAATGGCACAGTACAGGGGAGAAGAAGGGCACAGTACAGGAGAAGAAGTACCGGGGAGAAGAAGGGCATGGAACAGGGGAGAAGAAGGGCACAATACAGGGGAGTAGAGGGGCACAGTACAGGGGAGTAGAGGGGCACAGTACAGGGAAGTAGAGGGGCACAATACAGGGGAGTACAGGGGCACAGTACATGGGAGTAGAGGGGCACAATACAGGGGAGTAGAAGGGCACAGTACAGTGGAGTAGAAGGGAGCAATACAGGGGAGTAGAAGGGCGCAATATCGGGGAAGAGAAGGATACAGTAAATAAATGTTATTTGGATACAGTGTCGCACGACCGCACAATTGTCAGTTAAAATAATGTAGTGCTGTATAGCAAAAAATGGCCTGGTCATGAAGGGGGTTAAATCTTCCAGAGCTGAAATGGTTAACCACTTAAGCCCCGGAGGATTTGGCTGCTCAATGAACAGGCCCTATTTTGCGATTCAGCACTGCGTGACTTTAACGGACAATTACGCGGTCGTGCAACGCTGTACCCAAACTAAATTGACGTCCTTTTTTCCCCCACAAACAGAGCTTTCTTTTGGTGGTATTTGATCACCTGTACGATTTTTATTTTTTGCGCTAGAAACAAAAAAAGAGCGACAATTTTGAAAAAATAACAATGTTTTTCAAATTTTTTATATGAAATTCCCCCCACAAAAAAAATCCAATTTTTTTAACATTTTAGGCCAATTTGTTTTCTGCTACATATTTTTGTAAAAAAAAAATCGCAATAAGCGTACTTTGATTGGTTTGCGCAAAAGTTATTGCGTTTACTAACTACGGGAAAGATTTATGTTATTTTTATTGCTTTTTTTTAAACTAGTAATGGCGGAGCTCTGCGATTTTTTTTGTGGGACTTCGACATTGCGGCGGACAGATCGGAACCTTGACTGACATTTTTGACACTTTTGCTATAAATATGCATTGTTACTGTAAAAATGACACTGGCAGGGAAGGGGTTAACTTTATTGGTGGTCAGTGGGTTAAATGTATCCCTAGGGGCGTGATTCTGTCAAGGGGCGTGGCTTGTTAGATCATAACAGAGACATACAATCCTACAGAGCAGGATCGCATAGCCTCTGTCATGATCTAAGGGAGAATGACAGACGGCTGTGTTTACATCAGCTGTCTGCCTTTCTCCCTCTCCTGAGCGAGATCGCAAGTGGCCGGCGGACATCGGAGCCGCCGGTCACACACGCGTGAATGGCAGTGAATGAGCGAGGGCGGGAGCGTGCATCCGGCGGTGCGCGCTCGCCCCCTAAAGGCTCCTGGGCGAGCGACGCAGTACTAAGTCGGTTTGCCCAGGAGCGGCTGACTGCCGCAGTAAATATTAGGGCTGTGCATCTTCACCTACCTCACGATTCAATTCGATTACGATTATTAGGGTCACGATTCGATTCCGCGATGCATCACGATGCATCACGATTACTGCCCAATGCCCATGCCCAGCCCACTGCCCAATGGTTTTCAAAACTTTATCAAAAAAAACAAACAATCAAGCAGTCACAAATTAAAGAATCATTTTTATTTTCATTTGCTTTTAAAGGACACTTCCCTGGACCCTAGCATGGCCTGCAAGCCCTGCATAGTGCACTGCAAACATATAGGAGGTCTCCTCAGGGATGTGATAAATACTTGGCGGTATATGGAGGTCTCCTCCATATACCGCCATGTGTGTGGAGACACAGCTAACAGGCCCCAATTCTTCTCTATCGGGGAATGGAATGGGACGAATAGGGTTTCCATCTGTCCGGTTTTGACGGATTGGATCGGATCTGAAGAGGGGGGATGTTAATATGCAGATTTAAATACACTAACAAACTGAAGCCAAAACTCTACCTAACACTTCATAAGCAGTTACAGCAATAGTTTTGTTACTTTTGCGATAAAAGTTTTACATCAATAAATTAAAGCTGACCATTGTAAGCACACCTGTCAGTGGTAAACAGTCTGCCCAAACCCCTAACTGCTACATCTGCAGGGCAGCTTGTTCAGTTGGGGGGGAAAAAAAAACACTTACTGGCAGGATCACCAGGTGAAAACTGAAAGCCGTAAAAATCAAAGAATAATAATGCAGCCACTTCATCTAAGAAATTGGTAAGATGCAATTTAATAAGTTTGCTTTTGGATTTATAATATTAAATACCACTTTAATATTTGCACAATAGTTCAATGTTAAATCAAGCCTGTACCTTGTCTATATTTGGCATATTGTAGGTTTGCTTTCTAAAAGGCAGTCTATATTTACTTTGCCCACGCTCCCCTGCTTTTTGACTTCCTGAAAGTGCAAACTTACATTGGGCTGCCGTGTGACAGCAATTGGGCCTATCGGCTGGCAGACCAGGAACCAGCCAGGGAAGCAGGAGCAGTGTTCCATGTGCCCCCAGTAAGTAGAAGGCATTTTGCAGGGCTCTGGTGACAGTTTAGACTAGCAGGTGAGCAGCTTTCAGTGTACAGTAGTTTGCTGTAAGGGTAGGAGTGATTTTCACGGACATTTCTATTTGTTTTATCAATATGGGTGTAGCAGCAATAAATACACAGAACACAAAATTGGAATACAGTACAGTGACATTGTGCTGCGACCATGCCGGATAGTCCGGCTCCCCCTGTCCGCCCCCTCACCTGGCTCTGCCGCTTCTCCTCCGACTCAGATGAGGCCTCCTCATCCTCCACCGTCCCATCTCTGGCTGGGAAGGCCGCGGCCGCCCCGAACCCTCCCAGGGCCAGAGCGCTGATAGCTCTGCTCTCCTTCTCTCCCGCGAGGAGCTCCGTGTTCCACAAGCCGGCCGCCGCCGCCGCCACTCTCATCAAGCCCCACCCCCGGAACTGACGTCATTGGAAATCGATTTTGCAGCCACCCCGAATCGATGCAGAATCGCGAAGGGTCGCATCGCGATGCATCGATTCGGCGATTATTTTTCCCAGGCCTAGTAAATATACTGTAGGCGGTCGGCAATTGGTTAATTGGCAAGACTGTCAGTAAGTGGTTCACATTGATATTTAGGGCACTGATCATCATTGCAGCCCCATCAGTGCTGCCAATCAGTGCCTCCTCAGCAGGACTCTGAGCTGAGAGCATCTCTCTCATGCAGCTCAGAGCCTGCACTGATAGTTCCTCCTCCCTCACACAGATGGGAGAGGAGAGAGCCAATCTGCTCCTTCTCCTCCCGCCCCTCTCCTCCTGTGTGCACCATGGAAGGGTGAACCCCAGCAACTGAATGATCAAATTCCATTGCTTAGCTTCACACTTTCCAGAGTGCACACAGGAGGAGAGGGGCGGGAGGAGAAGGAGCAGATTGGCTCTCTCTTCTCCCATCCATGCGAGGGAGGAGGAACCTGGCTGTATGAGAGAGATGCTCAGAGTCCTGTGGCCAGCAACCCCGCTGGGGCCCCCGACCCTGGTAGTTCCACCACTGGTACGTACAATTTATGTATTCATAGTACTTGTGTGGATGTCGTTATTGATTAGCAGAACATCAGAAGTCTCAAAGTGAATCAGAGTACATCCCAGTGTACAGCGGAGTCAGATTTAACCCCTTCATTACACTCACCTCTCCAGTCAGCAGGCTGAGGATCTCCAGGGTGAGGTTCAATATCGTCTCATTATGGGGATGTTCCTTCCTTACATTCTTCACAAAACGCAAATTCTGCTGATTCTCCATCATGACGTCCTTGTAGAGATCCTTGTGTCCTTCTAAATACTCCCACTCCTCCATGGAGAAATAGACAGTGACATCCTGACACCTTATGGGAACCTGACACACACAATGATACAGTCACCATCCAGACACATCCCTTGTCTGTTACTGGATAATGTCCCAGAATTCCCAGCACCGCTCACCTCTCCTGTCAGCAGCTCCATCATCTTCTTAGTGACTTCTAGAATCTTCTGCATGTTGTGTCTCTCAGGTTTTAGGGAGTCACATGGAGGCACTGTGATGGTCATATGATCACCTGACTTCAGAAGAGGGAATCTCTGTATTGAAGAACCAATAGGAATATCATGTTAGAATCCCAGAATCCGCCTCACCTCTCTGATCAGGTCTGTATTTTATTAACAGAGATAAGAGTGTTGTCATGCAACCTCTCAGTATCCTCCTCACCTCTCCGGTCAGCAGGTAGATGATCTCCAGGGTGAGATTTAGTATCTTCTCAGTCATGTGACTCCGGTCCTCCTCCATCCTCATTGGTGCCATCATTTGATCTATACAGGTCTCCTTGTAGACGGATAACTTTGGGAAATGAAAGTAAGAATTATATGGATGGTATTGGTCAAATAATAGGATGGGGATGTGAGGGGGGGGGGGGGTAGGAGGGTTACTGCCCTCATGAGAACACATTTAGTTTGAACTGTTTAGTGTTTTGTACATTTTCAAGGCCTGGGACCCTCTTGATCTTAAATTCCCTTTTCTCTGTTGGGTTTGTTTGGTTTCTGAACTGGATTTGCTTAGTTTTAGATCTGCAGACAATATGATTCTTCCTTCGACTTGTTTGCTCTGAGGCAGTGCTGTGAGGACAATGTAGGGTCATCATGAAGTCCAGAAAGGGGAACTTGCTGACTCTTGGTGGGAGTTGGCGGCTAATCAGGATAATTGCCAGAACTTAGGTATACAAAGCAGACCAAGTGAAATCACTTAGTTTAGTAGGGGATAAGCCTCACCATCTCACCTGTAGGGTGTGGGATTACCTATGTGTTTAACCAGACACAAAACAGGGAGGAAGAACAGATAACAAGGGAGCTCTTCAAAGATGTGTTCAGGACTAAAAACTAAGTACTTTATTGAATATATATTAAAAAGGATCTCACAAAGAGAAATCACATTTATCAATAACGAGTCAATAATATGACATAAACAGACAAGTAAACAGCCCAGGTGACAACTGCAGTCTAAAAATAGATCAGCTCTGTTCACAAAAAACTAGGATAGCAGATGAAAAAATTGTTAAAAAGTCAGACAAAGTCTGCAGCAAAGGGAAGACGTATATACTCTCACACAGTTCCTTACTGCTAATTAGAAGATTTCTTCCACAGTATTATTGATCCCTTGGGATAGATGAAATACAGAAACACAGGCTATAGAGTGCCTTGGAGGTGGCTATTAGAGTTCATGCAAATCATCGGGTAGTAACGAGTGTAAAAAGTAATTCACAGCGGAGCTGACTGACGACTCACAACTATATCATGAATCAAAGTTGCTGATGACAGATGAAATTTCCTCTGTATAGCCACAAACGTATATACTCTCACACAGTTCCTTACTGTTAGTTGGAAAATTCCTTCCACAATAGTATTAATCCCTTGGGGTGAATGGAATTCAGGAACATAATCTATAGAGTGCCGTGGAGGTGTCTGTAAGGGTTAATGCAAGTAATCAGCTGATAACGAGTGTAAAAAGTTCACAGTGAAGCCGACTAATTACAGCTATGTCATTAATCAAAATTACTGATGACAGGTCAAGTTTCCTCAGTATAAACAGACCTTCAAGTTGTAAGAAAGTCACTGTGCAGCCGAGATTCTGCTACTATGTTAGTATCTCTAGCTAACCACGCCACAGTTGGATAACTCCTCGGTAGTAGGACGTTCCTTCCACAGTAGTAATTACCTCTAGGGATGGAGGGAATCGAGGAACATAAGATAAATAATACAGTGCAAGCAGCATTAATGTGGATTACAAATAGTCATTTATGAAGTAAAGAACACTGGGTTTAGTGAGAATCCTTCAGGAAATTCATAGTAAGGCCAATATGCAGCCGTTTCCATATTCCAGACACAATAAGCATAATATCCAGGGACTAGTCCATCGTAATTAATCCATTCCATCACCTCCACTTACTGTTGGCTTAAGGGAGAAAGTGAATATCCTAGAGGCTAGAGCCAAGTAAGGAGGAAAGTTCATATGGAAATACACTTTAATAACCATCACTGATGAGGCACAAAGAAAATGTCATATGTATGGAAGGAAGCTAAGCAGGATTAATGAATTTTGTCCCCAGCTCCATTTTTGGAAACTTTACTCACTGCATGCCCTTCCGACAGTAGTTCCGAGGTAAGTGCCTTTTCCTTGTCAGTACGGAACATTAAGTTCATTCCTTTAGTAGTCCCCCTAGATCACAGGGCTCAGCGTGGAGTAAGATCCAAGTAGCTAACATGCAGGGCAGTATGTAGAAAGCCAACTGGCTAAAGTCTAGAGATTCCCGCGCAGCACATGCAGGCTTAGAGGTTAGCTCAGATTGTCACCAGGAACAACGGACTCACTGGATGACGCGTTTCGTCCACCAATCAGCGCGAGGGAGGGAATATGCTAATGGTCCTTTTATAGTCCCTGAACACCAGGACTCATTAGTTTCCTCCTCTGCTTTGATTCCGTCAATACTTCTTAAAGACAAATAAAAAGACCACATGACCTGGGCTGTTTTTTACTTGTGTGTTTAGGTCATGTTATTGACTCGTTATTGATAAATGTGATTTCTTTTGAATTTTTAATATATATATATATATATATTGAATAAAGTACTTGATTTTTAGTCCTGAACACCGCTTGGGAATTTTACCGATCTTTGAACAGCCCCCTTGTTAGCTGTTCTTCCTCCCTCTTTTGTGTCAAATTGCCAGAACTTTGGCTGCAAGGCTCCAATCTTCGGCAGCCTGCTGACTAACAGGAGTGATGTCATCATCACTCTCTACAGTAAGAGAAGGGATTGGATTGGATAGCAGGAGGATGCTGCTGGTGGAGTAGAGAGCTGGGGGGAGGAGTCTCTTCTTTTCCTTCCAATGGCAGACCAGTGTGGGTAGGAGGAGGACAGCTGTAGTATTCAGGACATTGTACAGAGTGGCAGTGGGTTCCTGGGGCTGTGAATTCCAGCACCAGGCACTGCCAGACCATGTGTCATGGGAAGGTATTGGACTGGTCAACCAGTAAGTGATGCTGCACAAACAGACCTCCTCATGGAACAAGTGTCCTTCTTTGTTCTATTTTGTGGCCTGCAACATATTTCTTGACCAGTGAGATGGTGAGGTGAAGGCTTCCTTCAGGTGCTGGCAGGAGTTCTTTAAGGAGGTCATAAAAGTACAGGTGGCATGAGAGGACCATCAAAGACCAAGAGTCTCTATGTGCCAAAAAGCCCCCTCTTACCTCAGAGCCTTACAGCCTGACTCCCTCTCAGAGTCCCCCACAGCCCTTCAGCCACACTAACCTCTAAGAGTTGTTCAGTCCTATTACTTCCTAAGAGGCCCCCAAAGTCCTTCAGCTACAGTTCTTCCTCAGGGGTCCCAGAGCCCTTCAGATGCAGTAAACCCTCAGAGGTCCCAGAGTCCTTTAGCCCCGCTACTAGGGTGACCACATTTCCTAACTGCCATTCAGGGACACTTACTTTCCCAAGTGCATTTCGTCAAACTTATACGTGAGACTGGCAAAAACATATCTGTCTGTGTATATCTGTCTATTTTTATAGCGCAAGCAAATTCCGTAGCGCTGTACAATGGGTCGACTAACAGACATGTAATTGTAACCAGACAAATGGACGCACAGAGGGCCTTGCTCAATGAGCTTACATGCTACAGGGAGTGGAAAATCACAGTTATCAATGAATTATTATCTGACAAATACTAGTGGGGCGGCAGTGTGGCAAATGTCCAATCTGTGGTATTTTTATGTAGAGAACTCTATTATGATTCATTCAAGCCTAAAATCTGGCCCTGGAGGTGCACTGACTGAACCCAAATGCCTCTTATCATCAGAAAATCTGGGCAGTTTGTGAAAGTGTTATTAATTTCTACATTTTATTTTAATCATTAGATAAACAAATTTTCACTGGAGAAGTCCAGTTTAAAGCACCTTTATTTTTTTTTTCCTAATGCCAAAAACAATATTCCAGACTGCCCTAACATCTACATATACATTGCTTATATGTTGCCTGAGCCTCTCTCCATTTATCTTTTTTTTTTATCTTACATTTCCATTTCCTGCCTCTAATTCCATGTAGTAACTAACTTACTACACATTTTACAAGTCCAACTTTCTACGTTTCTAAGCAATGAATATTTGCTGCCCTGAACACAAAGGAAAGAATAGGCAGACATCCATTAAAAAGTTAAACTTACATTTTGTCCTCTTAAATGCTGATAATAACGGCCGTTGGATTACAGACAGTCAGTTACAGCAGGCTGAGGCACCGCACAGTAGAGATCCCGGCTCCGGCTGACGTCACCGTCGTCACGTGACTCGGCCGCGCACTGCGTGCAGCAAGGCAGGGGAGGAGCCACACACACTGGACAGTACTATGCGATGCCGATCTGATTCGGCGATCGCATAGTATAAGGAAGTGACTATCTGTCACAGCACAGCAGCGGTCGGCGGACTGCGGCTCACGGGCTCAGATCATTCCGGGACACTGCATTGTCCCGGAATGAGGGTGACCGGGACCCGGGACAGACTCTCCAAATGCGGGACTGTCCCGGGCGATCCGGGACACGTGGTCACCCTACCCGCTACCTCCTCAGAGACCCCTCAGCTCCTCTCCTTTCCTCAGAGCCCTCAGTATTTTCCTTCCTCTGACACCAATGATAGAACATATTCTTCCTGGCAGGCTGGGGAATGTTTTCTTCCTCCTGACCAGCAATGTAAGGGGCTCCATACTCCTGACCCCTGCACTCCATCATTGTGTTGGCTGCATATTGTAATGATTGCCCATTGGCTGCCTGTGTAGTGTAATAATTGCCCTTTGTAGGCCATGTATGGTCAGGTTGGTCATTGTCTTGTCTATTTATTGTCAGTGCTGTTTGTTTAGAGGAACATATTACTAGAATTTATCTCCAAAATGAAGAGAATGTTCCGGCTCCATAAGTGGGGAAATGTTCTGCCCCTGAAGAGGTTAATCTAGGTTTCCACACTATATATGTGTGTATCATCATCTGCTGGAGATAAAAGACATCACAGTGACTATGGAGGAAGAGGACGGACATGACGGGGGGGTTACTGGGTGTAAATAGAAAATAAGATCTTATTACCTCCTCTGCTGTCTCCTCGCTACGTCGTCTATATAGAATTTCCTGTCTGTTTTTGACCTCACTTCCTGTCTGTATTCCATAGAGACTTCCTATCCGAGTATAAGTGAGATCTCCATCTTGTGGAGTTCAGAGGAACTGCAGCCCTGAGAAACATCTCATAATAATCATTCCTGTATAATATCTATTTTACATGGCTAAGTTCAAAACAAAGGTATACCTAAGAAAACAAACTCCGGAAATTGATCTTTTTGGATAAGGAAATGCAAAAATATATCATAAAGCATTAAAATATATTTTAATCCACTCAAAATGAACATGCTAAACATAAATTGCAAGGATGTAATGGTCACATAGGAATGGTGATGGAGATCTCGTTAAGTAATAGCAATTATTTAAATGCTTATATGAATAAAATGTATAAATATGGAAATGTGCCGCGCTCATAGATAATTAACATATGATAATCGGTGAAAATTCATTACATTGTGAAGAATACATATACAAACAAATATATAATAACAAAAAAAGTGAATAAGGGCAAAAAGTCCTTTAAAATGGAGTGAACATAGAAAAATCTTCAAACGTGTATTCCAGAAGTGAATAACTGAAAATTTGCTGTGACACCATCCCCCACCAATATATATAAGGAGGCTTACCGGAGTGAGTGGACTCAGTTTGGTGTATGCCCAGTGAGTAGAGTTGAGCGGACACCTGGATGTCCGTGTTCGGCGGGTTCGGCTGAACTTGAAAAAAAAGTCCGCGTCCGTGTCCCGGACTTTTTCCGAACTTTACCCGGACACCGAACCCCATTGAAGTCAATGGGGACCCAAACTTTCAGGCACTAAAATGGCTCTAAAACACCAATGGAAAGGGCTAGAGTGCTGCACATGGCAGCAAAATGTAGTTAAGAGCATGGAAAGTGCTCTGCAAACAAATGTGGCTAGGGAAATAACTTAAAACAAAAAAAAAAACAGAAAAATAAAAAAAAATTCTTAATCTGTGAAGGACGAGGCCCATATGGAGTAGGAGGAAGGTTGAGGTGGTGGTGGATGTGGCGTTGTAGGTGGAAGTGGAGGAGGACGAGGTAGCCAACACTGCTTTTTTTAAGTCATTTTAAATGAGGGTACACCCCAAAAGAGTGAGAAAGATCGAAAATAGAACAATGGCTGGGTAAGTGTCAGGAAGGCAGGTGGAGCCTGACTAATAGAGAGAACTCTCACCTGATGAGAAGGCCGTGGTAGCAGAGCTGGATGCCGTATGGACACCAAGGTAAGTACTCTGGTAAGGACACAGGTTCACCTGAGGTGCGGAGTCTAAGTGTTAGCTGGTTTTCACCAGGGCCCCTAATGGTGGGGTTGGACTACGCTGCAAGCTAGCACCAGGTCGCGGTCCCCAGGATCACCCAGCCAGGCAGAGCGCAGGTTCTGGTCCAGAAGCAGAGAAGCAGACAAGGGTTAACCAAGAGAGTAGTCAGATGAGCCAAAGGTCAGGGCGGGCAGCAAGTAGCAAAGACAAGAGGAAGCCGGGTCAAATAATCAGGAACAACAGGTACACAGGAACACGGATCACAAGGGAGAGCTGAAGATAACACAGCAACTTCCTGTAGTGACAGCTGTGTTTAAATAGGCCAATTTGGTAGCCTAGAGCTATACGGAGGTAGCCTCAAACCACACTGAGGTAGCCTCTAGCTATACTGAGGGTAGCCTCTAGCTATTCAAGGCACCTCTTCGTACACGCATGCGTATAGGCGTTTGCCGGTTTGCGGCACCAGTGCGCCTGTGTATAGCAGAGGATCCCTGACATTGCCCCCTCCTTATGGGCAACCTCCGGGTGCCCAAAAGATTCCTTTTCTGAGGATGGCTGCGGAAAAAAGCCCGAATTAATTCCTGGGCATGGACATCCTGTTCGGGCTCCCAGGAATTCTCCTCTGGGCCATAGCCCTTCCATTTAACCAGGAATTGTATTTGGTTCCTCCTCCTTCTGCAGTCCAAGATAGCTTCCACCTCGAATTCTTCATCACCGTCAATCACCACAGGGTCAGGAGGCCTAGAATCCCTACCCGGAAAGGGGTCAGGTAAGGCAGGCTTCAACAGTGAAGCGTGAAATACAGGGTGGATTTTAAGTGACTCTGGCAAGATCAGTTCGTAGGATACCTCGTTAAGTTTCCTCTTTACTGGAAATGGCCCAATAAATTTGGGTGCCAATTTTTTCGAGGGGCAGGCCAAGCGGAGGTTATTTGTTGATAGCCAAACCTTGTCCCCTGGTTGGAGGATCAGTTCACCTTTCCTCTGCTTGTCGAAGATCACCTTGTTAGCTGCCTGCGCCTTGACCATTGCTTCCTGTAGCAGTTTGCTGTTGAGATTGAGGAATTCAGCGACACTCCGAGCTGCAGGGACTGTGGACTCAGAGACAACACAAGGGAAAAATGATGGATGGAAGCCGTAGTTGGCAAAGAATGGTGACTGACCTGTGGCTGAGTGTTTGGCGTTGTTATAGGCAAATTCCGCTAAAGGTAATAATGACACCCAGTTATCCTGGACAAACGTGGTAAAGCACCGAATATACTGTTCGAGAGTTTGATTTGTCCTCTCTGTTTGTCCATTTGTCTGAGGGTGGTATGCTGATGACATGGATAGCTTGATCTTTAGGGTTTCACACAGGGATCTCCAGAACCGGGAGGTGAATTGGACCCCTCTATCGGAAACGATGTCCGCTGGGATCCCGTGAAGCCTGATTATCTCCTTGATAAATATTTGAGCAGTCTCTGAGGCGGAGGGGGTGTTCTTTAGTGGCAGAAAGTGAGCCATCTTTGATAGACGGTCAACCACTACATAAATGACAGAGCAACCTTCAGACGGAGGGAGTTCAACAATGAAATCCATGGAAATCATTTTCCATGGCCTATCTGGGACTGGCAGTGGTCTGAGTAACCCCCAGGCCTTGCTTCTAACCGTCTTGCTCCGGTTACAGATGGGGCATGCTCCTACATACTGTTTACAGTCCCTTTCTAAATCAGGCCACCAGAACGTGCGTTGTATCAGGTCCAGAGTCTTGTGAACCCCAAAGTGACCCGCCAAAGGGTGGTCATGGCACAGGCCCAGGATCATCACTCGAGTGCTTTCAGGGACAAAAATCTTGTTACCCCGCCATAATAGTCCATCTCGGGAAGATGTAATTCCAGGGAGGCAGGGGACATCCCTCGAGGCTTGTTGCATAAGGGACAGCAGGTCAGGTTGAAGCAGCAGAAAGTGGTTTGGGGATAGGATGGTGTCTGGCGCTGAAGTCTCCTTAGGGTCGTCAAACATCCGGGAGAGCGCACCAGGCTTAACGTTCTTTGATCCAGGCCGATACGTAATGTGGAAACAAAATCGGGAGAAAAATAATGCCCAACGAGCTTGGCGTGGCTTCAGGCGCTTGGCTGTCCTTAAATATTCAAGGTTTTTATGATCTGTATAGATCAGGATAGGGTGTGCTGCTCCTTCTAATAGATACCTCCATTCCTCCAGGGCGGCCTTGATGGCCAACAGCTCCCGATCACCCACATCATAATTTTTCTCTGCTGGTGAAAGCTTGCGGGAGAAAAAAGCCACAGGGTGGACTAAATCTTTAAGACCCTGACGTTGGGAAATGACCGCACCTACAGCCGTTTCTGAGGCATCCACTTCAAGTAGATAGGGCAAAGTGGGATCAGGGTGGCTCAGGATTGGTGCGGTGGTGAATAGTCCCTTCAAAGTACTGAAGGCGACCTGTGCCTCAGAGGTCCAACAGAAACGATTGTTCTGCTTGGTTAGCTGCGTAATAGGAGCAATGATGGCGGAGAATCCTTTAATAAACCTCCTATAGAAATTGGCAAAACCAATAAAACGTTGTACCCCCTTTTTGTCTGAGGGTGCTGGCCAGTCCAGGATGGCAGAGACCTTTTGTGGGTCCATCTTGATGCCTGTGGAAGAAATTATGAGTCCCAAAAACTGAATACTCCGTTGTTCGAACTCACATTTTATTGGTTTGGCGTATAGCCTATGTTGCCGAAGACGGTGGAGGACCTTCTTGACGTGTTCCCGGTGTTGGTCCAGGGAAGCAGAAAAGACTAGGATGTCGTCCAGGTAAACAATTACAAAGACATCTAGATAATCTCTGAAAATGTCGTTGACAAAATGTTGAAAAGTCGCCGGGGCATTACAAAGGCCGAAAGGCATCACCAGATATTCGTAATGGCCAAACCTGGTACGGAAGGCCGTTTTCCACTCGTCCCCTTCACGAATGCGGACCAAATTGTAGGCTCCCCTCAGGTCCAGCTTAGTAAACAGAGAAGCGGACCTCAGTCTTTGAAAAAGTTCGGGGATCAGTGGAAGGGGGTAACGATTTTTAACTGTTATCTTGTTCAGTTCCCGGTAGTCAACACAGGGCCGAAGAGAATGGTCCTTCTTCTCTACAAAGAAGATTCCTGCCCCTGCTGGGGAGGTGGATGGGCGGATGAACCCTCTCTTCAGGTTTTCTTCTACGTACTCTTTAAGGGTTCCCAACTCACGTTCTGATAGAGGGAAGATCCGACCGAAGGGAATCTCAGCTCCTGGAAGTAACTCAATCGGGCAATCATAGGGACGGTGGGGGGGGAGAGTTTCAGCCCCTTGTTTGCTAAAAACATCCAGGTACTCGTGGTAGGGTTCAGGTACGAGAGACCGTGTCTCTTTATCAGAGTCTGTGCATAGCAAGATACTGGGGAAACTGAGGGGCATCGGCAAGCAGTGGTTCTGGCAGTAGGAAGACTGAAATTGGATGTCTCCGGAGGCCCAGTTGATCGATGGGTTATGTGCCTGAAGCCAAGGCAGCCCCAAAATGACTGGAAATAGGGGGGAAGCAATGGCGTCCAAGCTCAGGAGCTCCTTGTGATTTCCAACAGCAGTTACGGGTAAAGGAGGGGTTTCTTGGGTCACCAATCCAGACTTGATGCATGAACCATCTGCCAAAAATACGGAGAGTCCTTGTGACTTGGGTCGAAGGGGAATGTGCTGTTGTGCTGCAAATGACAAGTCAATAAAGCAGCTGCATGCTCCAGAGTCAATTATTGCGGTGACTGGAACCATACCTTCCGGAAGCTGAAAAAGAACAGACAGAGCCAGGTGAGTAGTGCTGGAAGAGGGTGCCGGATAGCTTGAGGGCGAGATGGAGAAGCACTTATGCAGCTTTGCAGGACAGGAGCGTACATAGTGACCGGGCTCCCCACAGTACAGACACAGATTGTTCTGTCTCCGGCGAAGACGTTCTTCTGCTGTCAGGGAAGGTCGCATGAGTCCAAGCTCCATGGGTTCCGAGGTGTCCGGTACCGGTGTAGCAGGAGCCGGATCTGTAGGGATGAGACTGGTGGGAAAAGGACGTCTGGGAGTGGGTACTCGGGGCAACATCCAGACTGGGCGAGACTGCTGGGTATATCGCTCCGCTCTGCGTTCGCGGAGCCGACGATCAATCTGGATCGCCAGTGCGATTAATTCCTCCAAAGTCTCTGGTACACCCACACGGGCCAGCTCATCTTTCAGCCCCTCTGAAAGACCAAGACGGAACTGGTGACGTAAGGCCGCATCGTTCCAGTAGGTATCTGCGCTCCACCGCCTGAAGTCGGTTACGTAGTTCTCCACAGCTCTTCGGCCTTGTTGGAGCATGTGGAGTGCGGTTTCCGCGGTGGAGGTCCGCTGTGGGTCATCGTAGAGCTGGGCCATCGCATTAAGAAAGGACGACAGGGAGTCAAGCTGCATGCTGCGTTCTTCTAACAGACGATGGGCCCAAGCCTGGGGTTCTCCCTGGAGGAGGGAGATGATGAAACCCACTTTGGTGGCTTCCAGCGAGAAGGTCCGGGGTTGTAAGGAAAAATATAATTTGCATGCATTGCGGAATGCACGGAACTTGCTGCGGTCTCCACCGAATCTTTCTGGTGTAGGGACTCTCGGTTCCGGGGGCAACATGACCACCGTGGGTCCTGGTGTGGTCCCTGTGGGAGGTGTGGCGGATGAAGAAGCTGGATCTGCGGTAAGGTCAGCAGAAGAGACCAGGAACTGCACACGTCCTTCCAACTGGGTATACACCACTTGAAGGGATTTCACGGCCTGAGTAAGAGCCGCCAGATGCTGACATATCTCATCCATCGGAGAGATCCCTCGTGCAGGCTCGGTCATGGCTGTGTTATACTGTCAGGAAGGCAGGTGGAGCCTGACTAATAGAGAGAACTCTCACCTGATGAGAAGGCCGTGGTAGCAGAGCTGGATGCCGTATGGACACCAAGGTAAGTACTCTGGTAAGGACACAGGTTCACCTGAGGTGCGGAGTCTAAGTGTTAGCTGGTTTTCACCAGGGCCCCTAATGGTGGGGTTGGACTACGCTGCAAGCTAGCACCAGGTCGCGGTCCCCAGGATCACCCAGCCAGGCAGAGCGCAGGTTCTGGTCCAGAAGCAGAGAAGCAGACAAGGGTTAACCAAGAGAGTAGTCAGATGAGCCAAAGGTCAGGGCGGGCAGCAAGTAGCAAAGACAAGAGGAAGCCGGGTCAAATAATCAGGAACAACAGGTACACAGGAACACGGATCACAAGGGAGAGCTGAAGATAACACAGCAACTTCCTGTAGTGACAGCTGTGTTTAAATAGGCCAATTTGGTAGCCTAGAGCTATACGGAGGTAGCCTCAAACCACACTGAGGTAGCCTCTAGCTATACTGAGGGTAGCCTCTAGCTATTCAAGGCACCTCTTCGTACACGCATGCGTATAGGCGTTTGCCGGTTTGCGGCACCAGTGCGCCTGTGTATAGCAGAGGATCCCTGACAGTAAGGTCTGTATCCATCTCTATTCTGCACAAGGTACGGAAAAGTCCTGTGGGATCCATGCCTGGTTCATTTTAATGAACGTGAGCTTGTCCCCATTGTCTCTGGACAGGCGGCTGCGCTTGTCTGTGATAATGCCCCCAGCCGTGCTAAATACACGTTCAGATAATACACTGGCTGCAGGGCATGCCAGCACCTCCAAGGCGTAAAGGGCAAGCTCAGGCCATGTGCCCAATTTGGAGACCCAGAAGTTGAAGGGGGCAGACCCGTCATTCAGTACGTCTAGGCGTGTGCACACATACTGCTCCACCATGTTGGTGAAATGCTGCCTCCTGCTAAGACGTTCCATATGAGCTGCTGGTGCTGCTGTTTGTTGTGGCGTGCTGACAAAGCTTTTCCACATTTCGGCCATGCTAACCCTGCCTTCTGAGGTGCTGGCGATGCCCTGGTTGCGTTGGTGACCTCTTCCTCCTCCTCCTCTGCCTTGGCCTTGTGCTTCCACTGTGGCCCCGCTGTCAGGTGGGAATGACAGCAGCATCGCGTCTACCAGCGTGCGCTTGTACTCGTGCATCTTGGGATCGCACTCCAGTGAGTGAATTAAGGACGGTATGTTGTCCTTGTAATGGGGATCCAGCAGCGTGGCCACCCAGTAATCAGCACAAGTTAGAATGTGGGCAACTCGGAGGTCGTTGTGGAGACACTGCAGCATGTAATCGCTCATGTGTGCCAGGCTGCCCAGAGGCAACGAAAGGCTGTCCTCTGTGGGAGGTGTATCGTCTGTGTCCTCTGTATCCCCCCAGCCATGCACCAGTGATGGCCATGAGCTGGCCTGGGTGCCACCCTGCTGTGAACATGGTTCCATCTCCTCCTCCATCTCCTCCTCCTCATCCTCCAGAACTGTGCACCTGCTGGACAATTGTGTACCTGGCGTTTGTGTGTGCAGGAACCCACCCTCAGAGCCACTTGCGAATGACTGCCCTGAAAGCCTTGGAAATGTTACCTCTTCATCCTCCTCCTCCTCATCCTGTGCCACATCCTCTTCCATCATCGCCCGAATCGTTTTTTTGAAGGAGGCATAGAAGTGGGATAGTTAAGCTGACAACGGCGTCATCGGCACTGGCCATGTTGGTGGAGTACTCAAAACAGCACAACAAGGCACACAGGTCTCGCATGGAGGCCCAGTTATTGGTGGTGAAGTGGTGCTGTTCCGCAGAGCGACTCACGCGTGTGTGCTGCAGCTGAAACTCCACTATGGCCTGCTGCTGCTCGCACAGTCTTTACAGCATGTGCAAGGTGGAGTTCCACCTTGTGGGCACGTCACATATGAGGCGGTGAGCGGTAAGGCCGAAGTTACGCTGCAGCGCTGACAGGCGAGCAGCAGCATGGTGAGAACGCCGAAAGTGCGCACAGACGGCCCGCACTTTCTGCAGCAGCTCTGACATATCGGGGTAATTTTGAAGGAACCTCTGCACCACCAAATTCAGCACATGCGCCAGGCAAGGGATGTGCGTCAAACCGGCTAGGCCCAGAGCTGCTATGAGATTTCGCCCGTTATCGCACACCACCAGGCCGGGCTTGAGGCTCGCTGGCAGCAACCACTCATTTGTCTGCTGTTCCATGCTCCTCCACAACTCCTGCGCGGTGTGTGGTTTTTCCCCCAAACAGGCAAGTTTTAAAACTGCCTGCTGTCGTTTACCCCTGGCTGTGCGGAAGTTGGTGGTGAAGGTGTTACGCTGACCGGATGAGGAGGCAGTAGAGGATGAGGAAGCGGAGTAGGAGGAGTTAGGAACAGGAGGCAAACTGAAGGGCCCTGCAATCCTCGGTGGTGGAAGGACATGCCCCAAATTGCTATCCGCCTCAGGCCCATCCGCCACTGCATTTACCCAGTGTGCCGTTAGGGAGATATAACGCCCCTGACCGTGCTTACTGGTCCACGTATCGATAGTTAGGTGGACCTTGGCACAGATGGCGTTGCGCAGTGCACACCTGATTTTTTCCCCCACTTGGTTGTGCAGGGAAGGGATGGCTTGCCTGGAAAAGTAGTGGCGGCTGGGCACGACGTACTGTGGGACAGCCACCGACATAAGGCTTTTAAAACTGTGCGTCTCCACCAGACGGAATAACAGCATTTCAAAGGCCAAGAATTTTGAAATGCTGGCATTCAGGCCAGGGATCGCGGGTGGGTAGGGGGGTACTTCCTCTTCCTCTGAAGTGTTTGGGAGATGGAAAGCTGAACGCTTCCACGGGACATTGTGGAGATGGTTGGTGACCCAGGTGGTGGTGTTGCTGACAGATCGTCTGTTTGCGGGGTGGCAGGTGCCGGTATCACTACAGATGTGGATGGAGAGGCCGAGACTGCAGCAGAAGAGGAAGCAGGAGGAGCCAGAGACCTTTCTTGGCTTTGAAGGTGTCTACTCCACTGCAGCTCGTGCTTTGCACTTAGATGCCTGGTCATGCAGGTTGTGCTCAGGTTGAGAAGGTTTATGCCTCGCTTCAGGCTCTGATTGCACAGGGTGCAAACCACTCGTGTCCTGTCATCAGCACATTTTCTGAAGAACTTCCACGCTAGAGAACTCCTTTGAGCTGGCTTTGGTGCGCTCGGTCCCTTGCTGCTTTGGGCAGTAGCAGGCGTAGTGTCTAGGGCACGGCCGCTCCGCTTCTGCACCCTGTTCCCTCTTCTGCTGTGCTGGTGGCTCTGTGCGACCACCGCCTCTTCCTCCAAACTACTCAGGTCACCTGCATGACCTTCATTCCATGTGGGGTCGAGGACCTCATCATCCTCCACATCATCTTCCACCCAGTCTTCACCCCTGCCCTCCTTGTCGGTCTCCACAATTCTGAGTGCCGCAGCAGTTGGTACCTGTGTTTCGTCATCATCGGAGACGTGCTGCGATGGTCCTTCCATGTACTCATCTTGAGAAATAAGTGGTCGGGCATCGCTGCACTCAATCTCTTCCACTTCTGGGGCAGGGCTAGGTGGATGACCCTGGGAAACCCTGCTGACAGAGTCATCAAAAAGAAGAAGAGACTGCTGCATGACTTGGGGCTCAGACTGCTTGCCTGATTTGCAAGGGGGTGAGGTGAAAGACGGTTGGACATTGGCTGCAGGTGCCAACTGTGACCTTTCTGCAGTAGACTGGGTGGGAAACAATGTGAAGGAACTGGAGGCACTGTCAGCAACCCAATCTACTATCGCCTGTACTTCTTCTGGCCTCATCACTTCTAGAGGCGCATGATGCCCTACCAAATACTGCTGCAGGTTCTGTCGCCTACTCACACTTGAGGAAGGTGTTTCACTTGTGCGTGTAGCTGGCACAGATCGACCACGTCCTCTCCTTGCAACAGGAGCTCTACCAGCAGCACCACGACCCAGGCCACAGCCCCTATTTGACGGTCTCCTCATATTTCTGTAATTTATGATCTTGCCCTAGAAAGGTGTTTATTGAATAGCGGAACAAAACAACAACAGTATCGCACGGGTGTATCTCACAGTCAAATATGCAAACTATGCCGCAATTTAATTTTTTTTACCCTAAAAGGGTGTTTATTAAATAGCGGAATAGAAAAACAGTATACAAATGCAACGGGTGTATCTCACAGTCAAATATGCAAAGTATGCCGCAACTTAATTTTTTTCACCCCAAAAGGGTGTATATTGAATAGCGGAATAGAAAAAAGGATATAAAACGGTGTATCTCACACGTACAAACACAGACTAGGCCCCGATTACAATTTTTTGTACCCTAAAGGGAGAATGAGGATGAGGAAGAGGAGTAGGAGGAGTTCAGAACAGGAGGCAAACTGAAGCGCCCTGCAATCCTCGGCGGTATAAGGAGATGCGCCAAACAAATTTAAAAGGTGTATCTCACACGTACCGATATAGACTATGCCGTAATTTCATTTTTTACACTCCAAAAGGGTGTATATTAAATAGCGGAATAGGAAAAATTTTATAAAACGGTGTATCTCACATGTACAAACACAGACTAGGCCCCGATTACAATTTTTTGTACCCTAAAGGCAGGATGAGGATGAGGAAGAGGAGTAGGAGGAGTTCGGAACAGGAGGCAAACTGAAGCGCCCGGCAATCCTCGGCGGTGGAAGGAGATGAGCCAAACAAATTTAAAAAGGTGTATCTCACACGCACCGATACAGACTATGCCGTAATTTAATTTTTTACACTCTGTGACGGTACTCGCCGTCACTGAGACTGAAAAAAAAACTATGTGACAGATAAATTGATGGTTTGGACTGCTCAGTTGATCAGACTTGTAACAGATGCATGTCATCAGCTCAAACACCTGTCTTCCATGGATTGTAAATCATGTTGATTTGCTCATCTATTGGTTACTGTGGGTTCTCAGTATTTACACTATAATATGTGTATTTGTATCTTGTTTTACTTTTGGTGCCGGCAGTCTGGGCTTCCAGGCTGACTTAAGTACGCTGAGCTAATTAGCATGTGAATGATAACCTTGTCTAGATGGGATTAGCCATGAGTCAGCTCTACCTCGTTATCTATTCATTATGTGATGCTTTTATGTAAATATTCAGGCCATTGTTCATGTAGTGACTGTCATGCTTCTCAAGTGTATAAAAGTCTACTGCTTGTGTTAATAAAGGAGTTAGTTGTTTCCAGACACATACAAGCTAAGTTCAGGCTAGTTTTTGTATGGGGGGCGGCTGGAATATCTCTATATGTCCAGACTGGAGGAAGCCGTATACTGACGGAAGACCACAAGCACGGTGTGGGTCGACGGTTCCGTCACATTGGTGGCAAGCGGTGGGATGCTTCCTGCAGTCTGGAACATCCAAACCTCCACCGGGATCCAAGGTCCGGGGAGCAGAAGAGGAGAGGTACAGATATCAGCCACCATGGAAGAGGAATTCGGAAGGAGGTTGCGAGAGATGCGGTTACAGCACAGGGGACCAGTGTCAGAGAAGGTCCTGCTGGGATGGCACAATTCAATCAGATTGGAACTCTGGGAGGAAGCGCTAGCCTGTGAGCAGCGACACCAGGGAAAAATCCTCCCCTCCTTCCAGGAAAGGTACTGGTCACAGTACGAAGTGCGAATGGTGTTTTTGGGGAGACAACCGCATAATGAATGGAAAGCTGAGTTAAGCAGGCTGGTCCAGGTGGAGATGCGGTTGGATGAGAGCTATAGAGCCCTCCGCTGGTATGTAACCCAAGTGTGCCCATGGACAGCAGATGGCAGCCCAACAGAAGGCTTTTGCTACGGCGGCCTGGGGCTGTTATTAGAGAGGCTGTCTGAGGACCCCGACTTTGGGAGCGATTTGGAGTGGCGTTTGGAGGAAATCTTAGAATACAGAGAACAAATTCTGAATGTCTTGGACGTGCACTGGGTACTGGAAGATTTGGAATTTCTAGCCAATCAGGAATGGGAGCTTGAGATCGCCTACAGACAGCTGCTAGACTCTGCTCAGCGCCGGGCCTGGGCTCTCCTTGCCTGGGAATACCCAGAAGTACCAGCTGACAGTCCAGAAATCGTGAATGAAGAGTCGGCAATGTGGCACAGTAATAGTGTGCTTTGCACACCTGCACCCACGGTTTTGGATGCAGAGGTATTATGGCGGATGCAGCAAGTGCTGACTCACCTTGACAAACCTGTTTCTGCACAGGACGAGCTTAGATGGAGGAATGCATCTGTTCAGCCACTGGATAAAGGTATGGGAGAAGAGGAAGCCATCTTCATTCCCAAACCACGGATTACAAATTTAATGGACTTTCCATTGGAAGATGATTTGGATTATAAATCACCTACAAAAGTGTTGGCACTGGGCCCAAGTGCCACCAGTCCATGTCCTGGACTTTCAGCAATTCCAGAGACTGGAGATTTATTAGACTTTTCTTCTGAGGAGGAACATCACAGTGAGCCTACAGCAGATGAGCAACCATCCAGGCCTAGCGCTGCTGACCTCTGGATGCAACAATTGGTGACCCAGCAAGATGTGTGCAAGGCCACTGACTTTTCAGTTTATGTTCCTGCAGAACAGCTGGCATCAGGGCCTAACATCACTGAGCTCTGCTCAACACCAACAGCAGCTTCAGCCTCCCAGAGAGAAGAGGCAGCTGACCTTTCTGCTTCACCACTGACAGGGACATGGGATTTCAGGCCAGCAGCATCTGTGGAGTTACAAGAAACTTCTACAGCAGAAGCGCTGACAACTGGACAGAGGGTCCAAGACCTCTGCCCCACACCTGCAGCAGTCCCGGAGACCCAGGGTGAGAAGGTGGTGGTCAGTCCCCAGCAGCAGATCAGGATCCATGGGGAGAAGAGACAAGAGGTTGCCGGAGCAGATTACGTGGAGTCCCCAGCAGAAGTGCTGGCAACAGAGCAGAGTGCTGGCCTCTGCCCTCAACTCACAAGGGATGGATTTCCTGAGCAGGTGGATGAGACTACAATCCCCACCTGTATACCCCAGGGATGCTGGGCAGTCGGCCCAGATCCCCAACAGCATAAGGAAGTGAGCCCAGCCACCCTGTCTTCTCTCCAGCAGCTGAAAGGACTCCAGGGAGAAGGGCCAGTCCACGCTTCTTCCCTACAGCGGGTATGTTCTGCGAGAGAGGCAGAGGTTGGTTGGGTGAGTAATGCTCTCTTTGGGACAATTTGCTTGGGGTACTGTGTGGGTATAGACATTGGGGGGCTGGAACTACAGACTACCTTCAAAGTCAACCCATTTGGGGTCCCCTCCTGTGCTAGTCTCCTTCTGGAAGCAGAGAGATGTGACGGTAGTCACTTTGGTTGGTGGGTCCTTGGAACACAGCTTACCTTAGAGAGGTTGGGAAATACCTCTCTCAACCCCCTAGGCACTTCTTATGTCTAAATCACCCTGTGTCTTTTAGGGACACAGGGTGACCAAAAAGCCCAGTCTGGCCTGCCCAAACCAGACTTCCACAGACTGATTGGCTACGAGAGCTCCATGCGCCCTGCCGGGACAAACTTACAAGCTATGTGGAACTTTGTCAAGGAAGTTGCCATGATGGATTGACTCTTTGGGACTTGTTTTTTTTTTTTTTTAAGCCCGTAGCGTGTGAAACACACTCAAAAGACTTCACCCGGTGCATAAAAAAGTGCACACACACAAACGCGAGGAACACAAAAAGTGCACAGGGTGTGCGAACAAATGGTCTTCCCTCCGAAGAGGTAGGACCCGAACCTCGATCCCCCGGGGCGCAAGACTCCTGACAGGGATTTGAGGTACTCATGGTCTGTCTGGCCGGAACCAGACTGACCCCGTTCTTCAGGGGGACTGCCGAAACAGCCCCCACCGAGTACTAAGTGGGGCTCCCCCGAAGGGAGACCCCATGAGAGAGGGCGGACCAAGCCAAAAGGCCATATCCACCCCCTCCCAAGACTCAAGGTAGGGCCCGAGGACCCACACCCTACAAGTCGTGCCAAGTGAAAAAAGGTGATAGAAAAGTGACAAACCACAAAGAAAAAGGCACACACAAACAAAAAGGTGGGGGAGGGGAAGTGGAGAGGTGAATTAGTGCCTAAGTGAAAAACAAAGGCAGGCCTTCCGGCCGGAATAAAAATTCCTCTGGTCGAAGCCAAAAGGCCTTGCCCAAGAGGCAGGTGCTTAAAAAAGTGTGCGTAGGTGCAGTGACCATGGTGCCGAAAAACTCAAGGCGAGCTGCCCCTCACCAGTGAGAATTAAGGCACCCCTGGGCTGCCACCCCAGGGGCACATACACTACGGGCTTTTTCTACCCCGGCCCAAAGGCCAGACCAAGTGTAGCCCTATCCTACCAGGAGGCATCAGAACTTTGGACAGCTTAGGGAGAACCTGCCTTCAACTGGGGACAAGCCTTTTGCAAGGCCAGATTCAACCCAGGAGGAAAGGCTCCCCCACCGCCACCGCCGTTCCTTACCAATCACATCCAGGAGCAGTACTAACTGGCTGCAGATCCAGTTTTCTCGCTCCCTTCAAACTGGTAGGGGCGGACCCATTCAAATCAGGAAGGCATTGGAACCCTCCGGCTTTCTCTGGTTTGGCCTACTCCGGTCCTCCAGTTACGCCCAGAGCGCCCCGGTATACTTCGGCCACCACCGATACTAACCTTCAGGTTCCATTCCAACACTGCTAAGAACAGATACTACACTTGATCTTAGCCAAAAGGCCGAGAAGCGATGGGACTCTTTGGGACTTGTTACCCGACGAACTCAGGCACAGACCAGTTGGGGGTCTGGTACCTGGTTCGTCTACCTTTGGGGGGAAGATATGTGACGGTACTCGCCGTCACTGAGACTGAAAAAAAAACTATGTGACAGATAAATTGATGGTTTGGACTGCTCAGTTGATCAGACTTGTAACAGATGCATGTCATCAGCTCAAACACCTGTCTTCCATGGATTGTAAATCATGTTGATTTGCTCATCTATTGGTTACTGTGGGTTCTCAGTATTTACACTATAATATGTGTATTTGTATCTTGTTTTACTTTTGGTGCCGGCAGTCTGGGCTTCCAGGCTGACTTAAGTACGCTGAGCTAATTAGCATGTGAATGATAACCTTGTCTAGATGGGATTAGCCATGAGTCAGCTCTACCTCGTTATCTATTCATTATGTGATGCTTTTATGTAAATATTCAGGCCATTGTTCATGTAGTGACTGTCATGCTTCTCAAGTGTATAAAAGTCTACTGCTTGTGTTAATAAAGGAGTTAGTTGTTTCCAGACACATACAAGCTAAGTTCAGGCTAGTTTTTGTATGGGGGGCGGCTGGAATATCTCTATATGTCCAGACTGGAGGAAGCCGTATACTGACGGAAGACCACAAGCACGGTGTGGGTCGACGGTTCCGTCACACACTCCAAAAGGGTGTATATTGAATAGCGGAATAGAAAAAATTTTATAAAACGGTGTATCTCACACGTACAAACACAGACTAGGCCCCGATTATAATTTTTTTGTACCCTAAAGGCAGGATGAGGATGAGGAGTAGGAGGAGTTCGGAACAGGAGGCAAACTGAAGCACCCTGCAATCCTCGGCGGTGTAAGATGCGCCCAAAAAATTGGAAAGGTGTATCTCACACGTACCGATACAGACTATCCCACAATTTAATTATTTTTACCCCAAGGGTGTAGATTGAATAGCGGAATAGAAAATATGATATAAAAAGGTGTATCTATCTCACACGTACAGACCCAGACTAGGCCCCGATTACAATTTTTTGTACCCTAAAGGCAGGATGAGGAGTAGGAGGAGTTCGGAACAGGAGGCAAACTGAAGCACCCTGCAATCCTCGGCGGTGGAAGATGCGCCCCAAAAATTTGGAAGGTGCATCTCACACGTACCGATACAGACTATGCCGCAATTTAATTCTTTTTACCCCAAAGGGTGTAGATTGAATAGAGGAATAGAAAATATGATATAAAAAGGTGTATCTCACACGTACAAACCCAGACTAGGCCCCGATTACAATTTTTTGTACCCTAAAGGCAGGATGAGCAGTAGGAGGAGTTCGGAACAGGAGGCAAACTGAAGCACCCTGCAATCCTCGGCGGTGGAAGATGCGCCCCAAAAATTTGGAAGGTATATCTCACACGTTCCGATACAGACTATGCCGCAATTTAATTATTTTTAGTAGATTGAATAGCGGAATAGAAAATATGATATAAAAAAGTGTATCTCACACGTACAAACCCAGCTAGGTCCCGATTACAATTTTTTGTATCCTAAAGGCAGGATGAGGAGTAGGAGGAGTTCGGAACAGGAGGCAAACTGAAGCACCCTGAAATCCTCGGCGGTGGAAGATGCGCCCCAAAAATTTGAAAGGTGTATCTCACACGTACCGATACAGACTATGCCGCAATTTAATTTTTTTACCCCAAAAGGGTGTAGATTGAATAGCGGAATAGAAAAAAGTATTAAAAATTGGTGATTTTTCAATAGCACATGTGAACACAGCAGTGTCTTATGTTTTATGTCACGGTCAGCTCAGCAGCAGGCTATGAAGGGAAAAAAAAAAATTCCCCTTTAACTTTGTAATTTTTAAATAGCGGATTAGTACAGACTATGCCACAATTTTATTTTTTTTAACCCAAAAGGGTGTATATTGAATAGTGGAATAGAAAAAAGTATATAAAATTAAAAATCACTCAATAGCACATGTGAACACAGCAGTGTCTTATGTTTTATGTCACGGTCAGCTCAGCAGCAGGCTATGAAGGGGAAAAAAAAAGATTCCCCAAACATTTGGGATCGTGGGGGCTTTTCAACCTTAATTGGTCCACCGAAACACACGCTGGGCATGAACTGCAATGGTGACAACCAGCCTTGCCAGGATTTCAGCTTTAAGTACATCATAATCCTGAACAGCCGCTGGTTCCAGGGCGTAGTAGGATTTTTGAGGTTCACCTGTTATAAAAGGTGCCACAAACTCTGTCCACTCAGATCTCTGCCAACCTTCTCGCTCAGCAATCCTTTTCGAGCGTAGTGAGGTAGACTTCCACATCATCTGCAGCTGTCATCTTTTGCAGGTAACAGCTGGCACGCTTCACCTTTTGTTTCACTGGGATTGAAGCTGGGGGGTTACCCTTTAACTCCAGGATGCTCTGAGTCAGCTCCTTGATCCACCTTTCTGGGCCTCTCGATCTGCCTGCTGGTCCTCTCCAAACTGGCGGTTTGTCTCTTGTTGGGCTATAGTGGCCTGCTGCTGCTGTGCCTCTACAAACCAGCGGTTGGACTGCCGCGGCTTGAAGCAAGGCTCTCATCATATCCTCCATCATGCAACTCGCTCAGGAAAATGTCCGCCAAATCCACCATATGTGGGGGTTAGCTCAAGTGGGGATCACTTTTCCTGGGAAAAAGGCAAGTCCGGCAGCAAAGTTTCTTTTAAACTGTTTTGCAGAAAGCATTTTTATTTTAAAAGGTTGCAAACAAAAACCAAACACAACAGAAAATAAGTCCTTGCCATCTGGCTCTAACGAAAACACACGGGTATTCCTATCTAAACAGGTGGTGGGCTTCTCCCATCCACCTCACAAAACAAAAAGTACTGCAGACCAAAGTATTCAGTCTGTGGCTCTCTTGGCAATGTTGTCTGAGTCCCAGGGTAGAGCAACATTATGCTCCAGCTTTTTCCTTTTTATCTCACCTGGATGGCCAATTAAACAATTACCAATCCAAGTGAGAGATACAAAACCCGAGCTGGACTGCACGGACCCAAAGTCAGCTCGAAAACCTGGTCTGGGTTCCGCTAGTCCTGTATATAGGACAGAAAGCGAGGGGAAATATATCGCCCCTCGATGACTTCCCCTTTCCTTATTTCACAGTGGGCAGAAAGATGGGTAGGGGTGGGAAGAGGAGGAATAGATCAAGTCCTTTCTTCTCTCCTGTTCGTGTATAGGGGTGAGGCCGGTGTGCACATCTATGCACTCAGGGGTTGTGGTACGGAATCCTGAATGGGTGGCAACCCTACAGGAAGCGCCAGCTAAGTGTTGTATCCTGGTTAAAGGGTTTTAATAGCGAAGAATTAAAACACCCACAAGAGGTAAAATATACAAGTGCTCATCTGGTGTCAGAGTCTGTGGATCCTCCTAGAACCATCCTGCAGGACCGCTGTCCTCTGTTTCGGCTGCTGGGCAGAGAAATGGCTGGCTCGGGAGCCTGGAGGAGCCCCAAGAAGCCACACTAACCAGCATGGAAAGCAAAGCGGAAGTGCCATCACCGGAAAGGATAGGAGGTACCAGATGAGAAGAGAAACAAGTCTACGCAATCAGAGTATTTGGCTCCTTCTACAGGGCTTTCCTCTTGGTCTATACAGAGCCAGTCACAAAGACAGCAGTCATAGGTGGTCCCGTGCATTCCTTTATTGTACCCCCATAACCAATGCCCAGTGACATTTAATGGATTGCCCTCTACCCTGATCATTGGTATTCTCTTCCTCCATTAGCAGAAACACAGGATCTCCATCTTCCCTACTAACAGAATGGCGATCTGCCTTGTTTACATTGGCAGACAACTGTTCTGCCTCTCTCGGGAACGAATGCCAGGTGCCAACGGACATCGTGTCCGCTGGACCCACTAATTGGCTACCGCTGTTTCCAGTGGGAGCTGGGCACCTGCGGCGAGTGTGCACGCTCCAGACTCAGAAAAGCAGATGACATACAGGTACGTGATTCTGCACAGAACGGCCACCCTACCGCAGTACATGTACAGTTGTGTTCAAAATTATTCAACCCCCACTGAAATTGATTGTTTTGGCCAGTTTCACATTGATTTTGATCATTCAGTCATCCTGCTCACAATTAAATCAAAGAGGCACGTGTAGGTCAGACAAATATAACATAACATTTATAATGAAATAACCACAAATGTCTTTTCTGTGCTCACATCATTATCAGATTTATTCAACCCCCAAGTGACATTCAATCTTAGTACTTAGTACAACACCCTTTTACAGTTATAACAGCTTTTAAACGTGAAGCATAGCCACCAGAGGTCCCCACCAGAGGTTCTCAATCGGATTTAAGTCTGGTGACTGTGATGGCCACTCCAAAATGTTCCAGCCTTTAATCTGCAACCATGCTCTAGTGGACTTGGAGGTAAGCTTGGGATAATTGTCCTGTTGAAAGGTCCAACGTCTCCCAAGCCTCAGGTTTGTGACGGACTGCATCACATTGTCATCCAATATCTCCTGGTACTGAAGAGAATTCATGGTACCTTGCACACGCTGAAGCTTCCCTGTACCTGCAGAAGCAAAACAACCCCAAAGCATGATTGACCCCCCGCCATGCTTCACAGTAGGCAAGGTGTTCTTTTCTTCATAGGCCTTGTTCTTCCTCCTCCAAACATAGCGTTGATCCATGAGCCCAAACAGTTCTAATTTTGTTTCTTCAGTCCACAGAACACTATCCCAAAACTTCTGTGGTTTGTCCACATGACTTTTGGCATACTGCAGTCGACTCTTCTTATTCTTTGGAGACAGCAAGGGGATGCACCTGGGAGTTCTGGCATGGAGGCCTTCATTACGCAGTGTGCGCCATATTGTCTGAGCAGAAACTTCAGTACCCACATCTGACAAATCTTTTCTCAGTTCCTCAGCAGTCACACGGGGATTTTTCTCCACTCTACGCTTCAGGTAGCGCACAGCAGTCGAAGTCAGCATCTTCTTTCTGCCATGACCAGGTAGCGTTTCAACAGTGCCCTTTGCCTTGAATTTGCGAATGATGCTTCCTATGGTGTCTCTTGGTATGTTTAACATCTTTGCAATCTTCTTATAGCCATTGCCCTTCCTGTGAAGAGTAATCACCTCTTCTCTTGTCTTCCTGGACCATTCTCTTGACTTCACCATGTTTGTAACCACACCAGTAAATGTCTAGAAGGAGCTGAGTATCACAGTCATTTTAAAGCTGCCTAATTGGTGCTTATTAGGCTTTATTGCTGCTCCCTGACATCCACAGGTGTTTTCAATACCTGATTGAAAACACTTCAATGAACCTCTGTTCTTCAGAGTGGTGGTCTTTAGGGGTTGAATAATTGTGTCAATGAAGAATTCACAAAAGAAACATTTACTACTGTATTACAAAACCAATTCATGTCATTTTAGTTGCATATGGTTCTTTAAAAAGTCCTTGTAGGATTTCATTCTGAATACAATTACAAATGTACACTAAATTCCCTAAAACCCTTTACAGCATTGGGGGGTTGAATAATTTTGAACACAACTGTACGTGGGGCAGTAAAAGCGGAAAATCTACCTGATAAAGAGAGAGGCTATGACCTGGTGGATTGCATGGAGAACTCCTGGGCCCAGCTGAGGACATTTAGGGCCTTAAGATTGAAGATGTGGTGGATGTCCCCTTTTGGTTTGGGAACTGTGGACAGAGAAGAACTCCTGGAACTCTTCTGGCCTTAGCTCAGTGAGATAGAGTTTGGAAGACTAATGTCATAGACAGGTTACCAAAAAGTTTAGGGCTTTAGAAAGGGCCTCCAATGGCTGTCAATGTGGTGCCTTCTCCACTCTCCATCTCACTAATAAAACCCCAATGGATGACTCTCTATGAACTGATCACATTCCAATCACCGATCATCTAATCATTGGTATAAAAGAAGACTCGGCACAGAATATTGTACGAAGAGTTTTTATTGTACAAGATCAGAATAAGCGATTACCACACAGTAATTGATATGAATAAAATAAAGCTTAAATCTTTTATAATAGAATTAACAAATGTGTCAAATGTATTAATAATCATACATTGGTTGGACCAATAAAAAGCCGGCTACTTCAATAAATCAAAAAGGATCAACAACATGAAGCAACCAAAAAAAAAAAAGGTTCACCAGTGAAAGATAAATCCTGATTGGCTGCTGTGGGTTAATGCATGTTACAGTGATCTTTTTCCATCCAGTAGGTTAGATCTATATACATATTTATAAGTAGAACACAAAAAGAATAAAGCGTTTCCCGTTAGGTCCTCATACAGTTGCATGATAGGCCATGTATTGTCATGATTGCTCGCTTGTTGTCCCATGTATTGTCATAATTGTTTGTCTGTTGCCCCATGTATGATGATGATTGCCCACTTGTTGCCCCATGTAGTTACACGATGGACCATGTATTGTCACGATTGCTCTCTTGTTGCCCTATGTATTGTAAGGATTGCCCACTTGTTGGCTTGTGTATTGCCTGTCTATTGCCTCATTTATTATCATGATTGTCCATCTGTTGCCCCATGTTCTCTGATGATTGCCCACTTGTTACGCCATGTATTTTTAGGAATGTCCATCTGTTGCCCCATGTATTGTGGTGATTGCCCACTTTTTCCTTATGCATTATCATTATCACTGTTGCCTAATGTATTGTGATGATTGCCCACTTGTTGCCCCATGTATTATCATCAATACCCACATGTTGCCTCATGTATTGTCATAATTGTCCATCTCTTGCCCCATGTATTGCGATGATTGCCCAATTGATGCCCCATGTATTGTCATGATTGCCCAATTGCTGCCCCATGTATTGTCATGATTGCCCAATTGCTGACCCATGTAATGTCACGAATGCCCAACTGTTGCCCCATGTATTGTCATGATTGCCCACTTGCTGCCCCATGTATTGTCAGGATTGCTCCCTTATTATCCCAGGTATTGTCATGATTGTCCATCTGTAGCCCAATGTATTGTCATGATTGCTCACTTGTTGCCCCATGTAATGTGATGATTGCTCACTTGATGCCCCCTGTAATGTGATGAGGGCCGATATTTTTTCAACAATTTATTTTTCTTTTTTAGTGTAGTTGTGAGGTCTATTTGACCCCAGATCTCACTATAAAGAGGACCTGTCATGCCTATTTCTACTGCAAGGGATGTTTACATTCCTTGTAATAGGAATAAAAATGATCAAAAATATATTTTTTTTAAAAAAAACAGTGTAAAAAAAAAAAAAAATAAATAAAATAAATAGGAAAAAAAAAATTAAAGTGCCCTGTCTCCGTTAGCTCGCGTGCAGAAACAAATGCATACGCAAGTCCCGCCCACATATGTAAACGATGTTCAAACCATACATGTGAGGTATTACACGATCGTTAGAGCGAGAGCAATAATTTGAGCCCTAGACCTCCTCTGTACCTCTAAGCTGGTAACCTATAGAAATTTTTAAAGTGTCGCCTATGGGGATTTTTAAAGTACCGTAGTTTGTCGCCATTTTGCGAGCATGCGCGATTTTGAAGCATGACATGTTGGGTATCTGTTTACTCGGCGTAACATTATCTTTCACATTATGGAAAAAAATTGGGCTAACTTTACTGTTTTCTTATTTTGTAATTCAAAAAAGTGAATTGTTTTCCAAAAAAAATTGCGTTTGGAAGACCGCTGTGCAAATACTGTGTGTAAAAAAAAAATATTGCAACGCTCTCCATTTTATTCTCTAGGGTCTCTGCTAAAAAAAAATATATATATATATATATATATATATATATATATATATAATGTTTGGGGGTTCTAAGTAGTTTTCTAGCAAAAAAAAAGAAAGAATTTTAGCTTGTAAACACCAAGTGTCAACAAATAAATAAAAATAGGCCGGTCTTAATGTGGTTTATAATATCAGCAAGCTTGGCTCAGGGTCTTTCTCCACATCAGGGACTTTCATTGGGATCACTAGTAGATCCCCCTCTCATATAGATCCAGTAGCCAGTAGGGAATGCTACCTCTCTCTATAGGGATGACCGCGGTAATCTCCCAGGACTCTTGCTCGTGACACGGATATAATCAGGAAGGACCTCACAGTATAGTAAGGTGGGATTTTTATTGATAAAACTCGCAGTATAGCGGGGATAAATATGTAGCCGCAATGTGCGCTAAACTCCGATACTTCCGCTCTCGGCCCGTAGACCGGAAGTGACGTCACCCGGCTCCTCCCAACGCGTTAAGTTACAAAACATATGATGTCACACGACTCCTCCCGACGTGTTGCGTCACGCGACTTTCTCAAGGGCTAGAATTCTCCTATTTTCTATTCTTCTATCCATCTATTCTATACCTATTTATCTACACATCCTCATTGCAATGACTTCAGTGCTAGCGCATCTGCTTTTCTCTTTTATTCACTCGGCATGACATCATCTTCCACATTATACAAAAAAATTGGGCTAACTTTACTGTTTAGTTATTTTTAAAAGCGGGGAAATTTTTTTTTTTTTAAAAATGGAGTTGGAAAGATCGCTGCGCAAATACCGCGTGACAAAAAACTATTGCAACGACCGCAATTTTATTCTCCGGAGTCTTTGTTAAAAAATATATATATAATGTTTGGGGGCTCTAAGTCATTTTCTAGCTAAAATATTGATTTTAACTTGTGAAACACATGTGTCAGAAATGGGCTCAGTTCTTAAAGGGGTTAAAACATTTCCCGCACTCTGAACATTAACAGGGAAGCTCACCTGTGTGTATTCTCTGATGGCGAAGAAGGTGTCCTTTATGAATAAAACATTTCCCGCACTCTGAACATGAATAGGGACGCTCACCTGTGTGTATTCTCTGATGGCGAAGAAGGCTTAATTTCAGATTAAAACATTTCCCGCACTCTGAACATGAATAGGGACGCTCACCTGTGTGTATTCTCTGATGTCTAAGAAGGGTTGCTTTCTGATTAAAACATTTCCCACACTCTGAACATGAATAGGGACGCTCACCTGTGTGTATTCTCTGATGGCTATTTAGGCTTACTTTATGCTTAAAACATTTCCCGCACTCTGAACATGAATAGGGACGCTCACCTGTGTGAATTCTCTGGTGCCGAAGAAGGTGTCCTTTTTGGCTAAAACATTTCCCACACTCTAAACATGGATAGGGAAGCTCAGCTTTGTGTATTCTTTGATGCCCAATAAGGACTCCTTTATCATGAAAACATTTTCCGCACTCTGAACATAAATAAGGAAGCTCACCTGTGTGTATTCTCTGATGCCTAAGAAGTTGTGCTTTTTGATTGAAACATTTCCCACACTCTGAACATGAAAAAGATCGCTCCCCTGTGTGTATTCTCTGGTGCCTAAGAAGGTATGTTTTGTGACTAAAACATTTCCCGCACTCTGAACATGAATAGGGAAGGTCACCTGTGTGTATTCTCTGATGGCTAAGAAGGTTTCTTTTCTGTTTAAAACATTTCCCGCACTCTGAACACGAATAGGGATGCTCCCCTGTGTGAGTTCTCTGGTGCTGAAGAAGGGTTCCTTTTTGACTAAAACATTTCCCGCACTCTGAACATGAATAGGGACGCTCCCCTGTGTGTATTCTCTGATGACTAAGAAGGTTTTTTTTCTGTTTAAAACATTTCCCGCACTCTGAACATGACAATGAATTCTCTCCTGTATGAACCCCTTTATGGTATAAAGAAGATTCCCTGAGATGAGATGGTTTCCCGCACCCGTCGGCACTGTCAGATATTAGAGGACTATGTGAAGTATCAGGAGATTCCGATGATCTCCTCCAATGGTGAGGTCTGTCATGTATATTATGAGGAACGGGATTTACTTCTGGAGAAGATGCCATGTCATTATCTTCTGTAGTCACATCTTCCTCCGATGTCCTTCTATTCCCACCACAGAGTCCGTCTGTCAGAAGACAAGAAAAATTACCAAGAGTTTTCCACACTCATATACACTGCTCAACACTTTATAATCAGAGTATAGCATCAAGTCAGGGAAACTCCTGGGATATTCATCTGGTCAGTCAAGTAGCAGAGGGGGTTGTTACCAACAGGTGCACTAGATGGGCAACAATGAGACGACCTTTAAAACAGGAATGGTTTTACAGGTGGAGGCCACTGACATTTTCCCTACTCCTCTTTTCTGACTGTTTTTTCCTAAATCAGAAAAGGTTTTATTATAAAAAAAGAAAAGTCCATTCCATTCGGTACACAATATTTCCGCTTTGTACAGTCATAGACACAGCGATCGTAACCTTCATATATAGTCACTCCTGCATGTTTCCATTCATCACCTCCACTGACTCCACCCACTCCCCCAACATCTCACTGACTCCACCCACTCCCCCAACATCTCACTGACTCCACCCACTCCCCCAACATCTCCTTGGCCTGCGCCTTATCCCGTTCCCTCCTGGTTATTCATTCCTAGGACTCAGCTTTTTTTTTTGTTTTATTGATTTTTAAACATAGAAGTAAAAATAACACAAAAAACAGACAAGAAACAAACAAAACAACTCCCCACCCCCCCCCCCCACCTCAGTGCAATGCTCATGTACTACAATACTTATAGGAAAATGCAAAAGGAGAACCTCCCAGGAGAACCTCAACGCGGCAGTGTCTCCCCCACACAGACTCTCACCCAGGTCCATACCCCAACCTCCCCCACCCTCTCACCACTGCTTGTCATCTGCTCGGCATAGACTTCATTTGTTACCTCCCTAAGTATCAGGGGACCTCAACTCACCCCTCTAAGGTGACCGTCACCTTCACCGGTGGCAGACCACAATCACCTCCGAGAAGAGTAGATGGCCTCTCAGTCCAACCCTGCCATATAACGCATCCTCTATTCAGGTATGTGGCTTTGTAAAATGGCAGCATCGTGTTCATTGGTGACTTCCAATACTCCACCAATGGCGCTTCGGTCTTCCTCCAATGCTGAAGAATAGCCTTGTGTGCATAGAACAGAGTAACCGACAATGAAATTCTTTGTGCTCCAAGAGGTGCCATTTCCTCCACCAAACCCAGCAAACACACTGCCAGCGTCAAAGGTACCCTCAATGTGGTCCTAGGACTAATCTTTGAAGTGTTAATTCTTGTGGACCAAGGCCAGGGGTATCCAACCACATGCCCCACAACTTTTCAAATTTACCCGGACATCCACGTCTTTTAAAGATGTAGCACCCTCCTAGTCAGGTGTTAGAGATTGAGTATAGTTTTGCCTCTGTCTGCCTATCAGAGAAGCAGCAGGTAAATTCTATATTGCACTCTGCTTATCAGGGAGCAGGATCTGTGAGTTAGGTCTGCTCAGTGTGCCCAGTGTGTGATTCATCTGGCCTAAGGGAGTGTCCCCAGCTGATCCAATGGGGAGGCACATTGGATGCTGGAGGAAACCTGGCCAATGACACACAGGCTTTTGATACAGCCCCAGAGATTGGCACAGATGGGTTGTCTCGGTGCATTGTGGGGCAGGGTATAAAAAGCCACGGGCACATGAGGTAAAAGGGGGAGGGTGGGGATCCCCCATCCCTTGCCTCTTTCCAACCACAACCCCACATAGGCACACGCTCATTCATCCGGCTCCTTGCTGGTGAGCGTCTTAGCATTTTTTTTGCTATCTCTTAGTAAATTGCGGCCTCTCTCTGTGGGATTGCCCCCTTCTCTTTCACTTTCTCATATTCTTTGCTTGCCTGACTTTCCTTTCTTCCTCTCTCATACCATCTTTGCCTCCTCTTTTTTTATCTCCATTCTCTTCATACCCCCGCCCCCCCCTTTGCCCCCTATTACTTACCCTCCACCTACCTCTTCCTAACCTCACTTCCCAACCTTCCCCTCGCCCTTTTTAAACACATGGATAACATCAGGATCCTCTCGATCAATGCTAAGGGACTTAACATCCCGGAAAAGAGGCGAATTTTGTTGAACGATTTAAACGATCTAAAATTGATATCACCTTTGTACAGGAGACCCACTTCAGGGATGACAAGCTTCCACTATTTAAGAATGAGTTTTTCCCCTTGGCCTAGCACTCTACTAACCCGGAGGCTAAATCAAAAGGAGCCTCTATCATTTTTTCTAGTACGGTACCATGGACACTGCGCGCATATTCTAATAGACCCCAATGGCTGATTTCTGTTTCTGAAGGGCAATGTTGGTGACGTCAGAGTGACTTTGACCACCTATTATGCTCCCAACAGCCAGCAGGATGTGTTCATTTCTAGAGGTATGGAGAAGCTCCTGGAGTTTTCTGAGGGTCAACTAATTGTTGGGGGAGATTTTAATATCCCTCCGATTCCTTCAGAGGATACATCTCTGGGATCCTCCTCTGTCCCCCCCTGGCGCCCGCAAACGTATTGCAAAGTCCCTCCATAGTGCACAATTGATAGATGTGTGGCACCTGATGCATCCCAGAGAACGAGACTATTCTTTCTATTCCTCACCAACTATACTCTCGTATAGACTATTTATTGATGCCGCATTGTCAACTACACACAATCCCGTGACTCTTTAATAGGCTCTATTACATGGTCCGACCATGCCCCTGTTATACTTTCTTACGCACTAACAGACTTTCGATGGTCCAGAACCTGAATGTGGAGACTAAATGAAAGCCTACTCCAAGATGAGACTGTTTTGACAGATGTAGAGAATTATACCATTTCTTTCAGACTAACACCATTGCAGATACTGACCCCGGAATCATTTGGGAGGCACACAAGGCAGTGATTCGTGGGGTGCTCATAAAGCATGGCTCCTGGATCAAAAAACAGCGTACAGCACAACTAGACTCCTTACTCCAAGCTTTACATGCGTTGGAGTCCCATCACAAACACGCTCTGTCACTCTCCTCAGAGGTAGAACCTATGACTCTACGTAGGCAAATTAATGACCTTTTACTTTACAAAGCTAAGGCAGCCATGCAAATTTGTCGTAAAATGTCATATGAGTCGGGAAATAAGTGTGGCAGACTATTGGCTAGATCCCTCCAAGAACAAACCTATTATCTCCCGCACAGGTCAAAAAGCGGCGTTACCTAGACATATCACACAAGAATTTAAATCCTTCTATGCCTCGCTCTATAACTTACAAACCCCAACCCCCAACAGACCCAAATAGAGGAATACCTGCTGTCTTTCTGTATGCCCTGGTTGTCCCAACAGTGACAGTAAATCCCTAGAGGATCCCATCACCTCGGCTGAACTAAAACAGTTTAAAAAAACTATTAGATGGGCACCTTGAAGACCACAACATACAGGGGTATACAATGTACGGATAACAGCAAACACACACACATCATAGGTTGAACTGGATGGACTGATGTATTTTTTCGACCTCGCAAACTATGTAACTATGTAAGGTGGTTCCAAAGTGGGGAAGGCCCTGAGACCGGATGGGTTTACCATCCAATATTATAAAACACTCTTGCTGTCACTTGGACAGTTTATGGTTGACATGTTTAATACATGGGGCTCTAGACATATGCCGGTTTTCGGTAATTCGATATATCGCGGTATTGCATAGCCACGGTATTGTTATTGTGGCATTTTTAAAATACCGAGTTTCTCTGTCAAGTCTGCCTGACTTGTGAATTGATACATTTCAGTGAGCTGGATGACTCATTCACTCACACAGCTAACCCCTTTCAGCATTAAGTCTCCTAACTATAAACAAAAATGATTACATTGTATCTTTTCCTTCCCTCTGCCAGGGAGAAAGGAAGTTTAACCTCTTAAAGACTGGATCTTTTTCTGACACTTGTTGCTTGCAAGTTAAAATCAGTTTTTTTTTTGCTAGAAAAGTACTTAGAACCCCCAAACATTTTATATATTTTTTTAGCAGAGACCCTACAGAATAAAATGGCGATTGTTGTAATATTTTATGTCACACTGTATTTGCGCAGCAGTCTTTCAAATGCAATGATTAGACTTTAATGAATAAAAAAAAAAAAAAAAACGTAACAGTAAAGTTATCCCAATTTTTTTTTTTTGTTACACAGAGAATCGTGATCTTTATTCCAAGCTAAAAAATCGCGATTCTCATTTTGGCCAGAATCGTGCAGCTCTAATAAATATATAAATATATATATATATATATATATATATATACATATATACACACACACGCATAGCAGCCCACATTACATTATTATATAGCCATCAAGCAGTGTCTACAAAAAATGCAGAAAGCTTGCCAGAGCAGGAACTGCAGGTTAGTCGCATGGTGCAAAAGCAGGATAGATTTCAAGGCCACTGAATTTTAAAAAAATGCTGCATGCACCTTTTTTCTGCGGAAAATGAGGGCATAGCAGCCCGTTCAAATCAATGGGCTGCTATGCCTGTGCAAATGTGGGCCGCCAACCCGCATACATGTGAACCACCAACCCGCATACATGTGAACCACCAACCCGCATACATGTGAACCAGGCCTAAAGCAATAGTAAAGTCATTTATAAACAACACCTCCTTCAGGTTTAACCACTTCTTGACCACAAGGATTTGCCCTCTTAATGACCAGGCCATCGGATCGGAGCCGAGCGCCAGGACCAGTTATCACCAGTTAGGCCAGACACTGCTTGATGACCTATTTTAGGCCTGGTTCACAGAGTCTGTACTGACTGACTATATAATAATGTGCATAAGTGAACCAAAGCCCCTAAATTCAGCAATGAAATTGAAGTGAGGTGGAAATTTAATAATTTAAATTTAATAATAGAATACCGTGATAATACCGTATACCGTGGCAAAACCTTAATCAATTAATCGCAGCATGAAAATCTGATACCGTCACAAGCCTATGGGGCTCTGGGACATATATCCTCAAGGAGACTTTATAAGCTCACATTTCAGTCATCCCTAAAGAGGGAAAAGATCTCACCTACTGTGGTAGCTACCAATCCATTTCCTTGCTAAATGTCGATCTTAAACTGTTCACCAAAATCCTAGCAACTAGGATCCAACAACATCTGACGCAACTGATCCATTTGGATCAAGTTGGATTTGAGCCTACACGTGGGGCACAGGATAACACAACCACGGTCCTCAACCTCCTACATTTAGCCACCAAGACCCGCACACCCCGTGTCCTCCTAAGCACAGACACAGAGAAGGCCTTTGATTGAGTAAATCTGCATTTTATGTTTGCAGTACTTCGACATGTGGGCATCGGCAACACCATGCTAAATTGGATCGATCTATTCTGCCTCTGCCGCCCAGGTTAAGGCAAACAGTGTCTTATCAGACTACTTCACAATTAGAAATGGGACAAGACAGGGGTGCCCTCTGTCACCCTTACTCTTCGCATTATCATTAGAATCCTTTATGTAGAAAACACCTCCACCCGGATATCTCAGGCATGACTGTTGGGGTGACCCAGCAGAAAATATCAGCGTATCCAGATGACATGTTATTTTCCCTCATGAATCCAATAATTTCTCTACCGAATCTTCTTCACAAGTTTGAGGTATATGGCACTCGGTCAAATCTAGATATCAACTTTACTAAATCTGAAGCTATATGAGTATGCTTATCAAACCCCCTCCTCCACCAACTGAACTGAATTTTAAGCTAAAATGGATGAACTCAGCGCTGAAATACCTGGGCACTCTCATACCACTAAAATTTTCACCCATCTTCACGCTCAACTTTCTTCCCCTCCTAAAGAAAGTCCACATTCTATAAGATAAATCGAAATCTGGTCTCCATTCATGGTTTGGGAGATGCAACATTATTAAAATCTGCATACTCCCTGAGTTCCTATACCTCTTTCAAGCACTTCCGATATTCATCCCTTCGCATTACTTCAAACAAGAGGACACCCTAATAGTGGATTTATCTGGGCACATAAGCGACCTAGGCTATGTAGGAGACTACTCTTGCCTCCTTAGCGACTAGGTGGACTGTCAGTCTACACAATTGGGGAGACTCAGACTGGTGTCGTCATGGTGAAGTGAAGCTTTGGCCCAGATCAAAACAGGCCCAATGCGACATACCCCTCCATAGAGCTCCATCGTGCCACCATTCACTACCAGACTGCATAAGACGCCATCCCCTCATAGGTTACATGATAAGAACCTGCTCTAAATTATTCACACATTTTCCACTTTCCCCGACGCACTCGCTGCTGACACCCATACTGGGGAATCCCCAGTTTACCCCGGGCTACCAAGATAAAACATTCAGGACCTTGATGGAGTCAGGCTATTTCCAAGCCTCCCACTCAAAGACCTCATGGACTCCTCGGGACCCTACCGTCTAGATTTCTGGAGGGCATTGCAACTCCATAATTTCTTAAACTCATTGGCCCCTCCCAGTGAATGCAACACACAACTTACACCGTTCGAAGAACATTGCTCTCAAGACAGAATACTGACACAGGTATTATCCACGACCTATGCATTACTGATCAGACCCCAGGGGACTTACCAACCCCCATTCTTAGCTAAGAGGGAACGGGATTTAGACTGTAACTTTAATCCAGACCAACAATAATCACATCATTCCGTTTACATTTACATCATCCATCTGCATGTAAATACAACAAACCAACTTCAAACTCCTAACAAGGTGGTACCGCACGCCGTCAAGGTTGAGCAGATTCTTCCCCACACTCACTGATCAGTGGTGGAGATGCCAGGAAGGGCCGGGGGGACACTCCTACATGATTTTTGGTTGTGTCCGAAACTAGTGGAGTTCTGGAAGACAGTACGTGAAATGTCTCAGAGGTTTATAAACCGACCGCTCCCCAATGACCCTGCTCTCTTCCTTCTCCATGCCTCTAACATCCCGGCCCAGACCTATAAAAATTCTGTCATTCGTAACTTTCTAAATGCTTATAAAATTTGCAGCCCTCTTAAATGGAAAAACCCACAGGTCCTGACTGTTGGCATGTGGCTCAAAAAGGTTGAAGAAATAAATAGAATGGAAAACCTTGTTCTCTTGACACGTCCCCAACACGAACGATATATCAAAACCTGGGGTCAATGGAATATATTTGTCCTCTCTGATGAAGGCTGCTCTTTAATTAAGGAAGGCAATACTAAAGAGACCTCATGTTGAGTTTGGAGGAGCTCTAAAATATTGGTGGAAAGTATTGCTGATGTAGGGCCATAGATTTACCAATGCTAACCCTCCTACACCCTCCCCCCCCTCCAAACCCCTCCCCCCTCATCCCACCTACTTATCCTCTTCTGCCTCTCTCTAGGTTTCATTTACTTCCCTCTCTCTTTCCACTACTTATTTGCTTCTTCCTTCTTCTTCTATACGTTATGCAAAACTGGAACAGACAACTCCGGGTACTTTCTAGTCCTGCATTACTCCCCCCATTAGAGGAATTGTAGAACACCTCTTATTCTACCACCGATGTAGATCTCAACCTTATGACTGAATTGTCTTCAATGTTGTAATACACTGTCTCAGCATATGTTCTATAAGGAATGTTACTGTTTATTATGCCTGGAAGTTGTCTTTTATATAAATAAAAGAATTGAAAAAAATATTATTTATTGTTTGGAATATGACGTTATATTGAGGAATGGAGATGAACCTTTCATATGGTGTACAGTATCTCCTTCTCATTTGTTTGGAACAAGACATTAGACTCAGGCATGGGGCAGAAGACCCAAAACTCATAACCTAGGTGCCTATATCATGCACATTTTTTTTTTGCCAGCCGAATCCCAGAATCTCCATAAATCCAGTCTAGATACATAAATTGTGTCTGCAGCACAGAGAAGGAAGATTATCCGAGAGAAATACAGGAATACAGGACGGGGAACACAGCTCAGGAAAGTGACCAGGGTATTACAGGCTGATATCACCCAGTCCCCGCCCTACTCTGGACCAATCAGTGAGCAGTATGGGTGGAGGAATGTATTTAGTGTTAATGACCCACCTGTGCTGATCTCTGTAGGAGTGTCCTCCTCTATAAATGTCCCCGTTATTCCATCCTCCTCCATAGACTGCTGATCATCCCTCACATACCTCTCTTCTTCTTCTGCTTTCACCTCAAATTCTATATCGATTGGATCTCCACTCTAAACCAAGAAAATGAAAGAATATCATCTGAAAGATATAAGCTTTATTATTGTGACATCACATAAAAATCCACACATTGTCTCCATGAGTCTTTGTTTTATAATCTCTGTCTCACCAACCTTGTAACAGTGAGGGATGGTGTGACCTTCCTGTGTGGAATCCCGGGAATACAGAGGACGGGGACATCTCTCTGGTGGGTTCCTGGTATTAGGTGGCTCCATCATATCCTTGTGTCCTTCTGAAAACTCCTCCATCACTCCATACTCCTCATCCTCCTCTTTATACTCTTCTTTAACATCAATATTATCATCCCTGAGGTTTCCACTCTGAATATATAATAAAACATTTCTTGTAACAAACATGCTGTATATAAATCAGAACTACCAATAATTGTCACTCATCTACCTGATGATGGTGAGGGATGGTGTGACCTTCCTGTGTGGAATCCCGGGAATACAGAGGACGGGGACATCTCTCTGGTGGGTTCCCATTACTGGATCCATCTGTAGGAAACACACACACTGACTGAATACATTGTTTCTATGTGTTTATCAGATGATGGGGGATCTAGGTGGAGCCTCCGTACTGCTCTCTCCTTTACAATAAAGTCTCCTCTTACCCGGTGATGTGAGGGGCGGCTGATTCTCCATCATGATGTCCTTGTAGAGATCCTTGTGTCCTTCTAAATACTCCCACTCCTCCATGGAGAAATAGACAGTGACATCCTGACACCTTATAGGAACCTGACACACACAATGATACAGTCACCATCCAGACACATCCCTTGTCTGTTACTGGATAATGTCCCAGAATTCCCAGCACCGCTCACCTCTCCTCCATGATCTCTCTGGTGACTTCTAGAATCTTCTTTGTATTTCTCTATTCTATCCGGGAGGGAGGTGGAGGCAATGTGATGGTCATATGATCTCCAGATTTCACAGGAGGAAAACTCTAGGTCTGAACACAAATAGTAAAATCAAATGAAATTCCCAGAATCCTCCTCACCTCACCATTCAGGTTTCCATTTGATTAAAGCCCCACCTCAGATTGAGGTATAATTTACCCACACAGGACCCCCCCCCCACACACACACACACACTACGCAGAGTAAAAGCTTGTTGCAGGCATTCTGACATTGTTACATACAACGCAGGACCAACAGTCCCACTTTGCTAGTGAGGATGCCAAGGGTCCGCCCACATCCTAAGAGCATGAGAAAAAAAAAGACAGATGGAGGGACATGGGGGGGGGGGGGGGGGAGCTGTGAGGTCAGTGTGATGTCATAGGACATATAGACTCGGGATGGAGGGACATTTAGATGGGGAGATTTGAGGGGCCCTCTATATGAGGATCCTGTGCTAACCAAATCATTGTTCCTGGGTGCCTCCCACTTCTCCTAAACTGAAGAGTGAACTTTGACCTTTACCATACAGAAATCTGTCAGGAATGTGTGAAAGTAATCTCTCATGTGATCAGGTGACGTGCAGAGGAACGGAGTGTAAATAGCAGACAATCTTTTCCAGAGCTCCTAATGGTGGGGATGGATTTTGCTGCATGCTGGTGCCAAGTTTCCACCCCCCAGGGTCACTGCAGGTGTGGAGAAAAGTTGTGTAAGAGGATATGGAGGAAAGATGAGGAGGAGATCCAGGAATCAGGATAAAGGTCAGGACAAGCAACAGACGAGGGCATCCAAGAGATGAAGCCGGGGTCACTACACAGAAAATCAATCCAAGGAAACAACAGGCAGGACGAGGAATAGCAAGAAGGAGCTCAGAGACAAATGAGAATATTGCTCAGCCAATGGGAGATTATCTCAGCATGACTTACATAATGAAGGAGATGAGGAGGAGGGGAGGAAGTCACTTAAGGCAGTGGTCCTCAACCCTGGCCTACAGGGCCCACTAACAGGCCAGACTTGCAAGTTAACTGAAATACATCCCAGGGGATATCATTTGCTGCTCAGTGATTGCAGTACTCTAGTCTGCATCTCCCCAGGGTAATACCTAAAATCTGGCCTGTTAGTGGGCCCTGTAGGCCAGGGTTGAGGACCACTGACTTAAGGTGACCATAGATACATGGAAATTCAGCTGGTTCAGCAGGGATCGGTCACATTTCCATCCATGTGTGGTCACTGCCGGATAAAAGACACTCCTTTAGCGTCTGCAGCCAATAGCTTCATCACGGATCTGTGTATTCTGAGAGCGGAGGAGCGCCCCCATTGTCAGAATACAATAGTGCAGCGGGGAGGATTCCCCCATCCCCCTCCAATGTGTGATGGGGGAATCGCTTCAGTTTTTTCACTTATCTCGCTGGCTGAACGATAAAACTGAACCATGTATGGCTAGCTTTGAAAGCAAGATATATTAATCATCAACTCATCCCCCTGAAGGGGTTAATCTATGTATTACCTCCTCTGCCACCAATTCCTGCATTGTCTTCTCTCTCCGTCCTACCAAATGGAATGTCCTGTCTGTAGCTGACATCACTTCCTGTCTGTACCTGACATCACTTCCTGTCTGTATTCCATAGAGACTTCCTGTCTGTATTCCATAGAGACTTCCTGTCTGGGTAGAAGTGAGATCACCACCTTGTGGAGCTCAGAGGAACTGCAGCCCTGAGAACCGTCTGGTAGTGTGAACACGTCTTTGTGCTGTGTGTGTATGTACCGTATATCCTTCCCCTTTCTCTCCTCCCTGAGTGTGTATGAAGAGGCGGAGCTCCTGCTGGAACAGCGGTCGGAGGAGGAAGCCGAGTCTAGGAGGGAGACTGACAGAAAGCGCAGCAGACTTGCAGGAGTGAGCGAGGAGGATCCAGTTCCTTTGCCATCGGAGGTGAGGAGAGTGTGAAGGATGTTTGTGACTCTGGTAGCTGAAAAGCTGGGAGTCATATTGCTCTGGTGAGTGGGGAAGCACTACTAAGGGGGCGCCCTCACCATCACGTGTGTAAGAGGTGGAAGAAGGCGTGGCTACACTACAGCTGGCACAGTTTGGAGCACGGAGAACTTTCACACCTTATCAACTTTTCATTCATTTGTGGACTTATTTTTAGCAATATAAATTCATTGAAGTAGGTGCAAAGTGGAAGCAGTGGACTTGCAGATAACACTATATTGAGCACACAATATTGTATGATTACATGAATTTGCACAGATTTTTACTTTATTTATCATAGGAGCAAATATTATAAAGTTAAATAAATAGGTACAAAGTAGAAGCAGTGGATCTGCAGGGAATAGCATCTTGAGCACAAAACACTTTATGTTGTATATGAATTTTCACATGGTTCAGTTTCCTTAGATAATTGATAAACACCATAAGATCAATGAAGTAGGCGTAAAGTGGAAGCAGTAGATCTGCAGAGAATATTATTTGGAGCCCCTAGCACTTTATATATGAATGTATCCACATATTTTAGTGTATTTGTGATAATTTATATGCACACACAATAGGACAGCGCTGTGACACATAATGCTCTTCTAGGTGATAAAGGGAATACTTACCTTTGTTACAGCAGCAGTCCGGTAGAAGTTATTTTTGTAGGTATTTGAGTTGTTACACATAGCGCAGTTTTTTTCCAGTTTATATTGGTGACATAATTGCCCAAATCTGGGGATCAGGAGCCATTTCCACCCTTTACTCTCGGCTGGGGTTCTTTGTATCCATAAACCGGATGTTCTACTTGACTAAATCTGCAATCAATTTTACTGCAAAATCAAAGGGGCCAAAATGTCTCCCCTCGAGCAGTAACATATTTCTATCCCCCTTGGTTGGAGTGGAGATGACCCATCTATATGGATATACAGTACATACACACACAGCACAAGGCCGTGTTCACACTACGAGACGTTTCTCAGGGCAGCAGTTCCTCTGATCTCCACAAAGTGGTGATCTCACTTCTACCCAGACAGGAAGTCTCTATGGAATACAGACAGGAAGTGATGTCAGGAACAGACAGGAAGTTCCGGGTGAGAGGTGAGTCGGGAGGAAGCAGAGAGAAGACATTGGTGGAAGAGGCAGCAGTTGAGGTAATAAGATCTTATTGTCTATTTCCACCCAGTAACCCCCCCCCTCCCCCGTCATGTCCGTCCTCTTCCTCCATAGTCACTGTGATGTCTTTTATCTCCAGCAGATGATGATACACACATATATAGTGTGGAAACCTAGATTAACCCCTTCAGGGGGATCAATTGATGATTAATATATCTTGCTTCCAAAGCTGGCCATACATGGTTCAGTTTTATCGTTCAGCCAGCGGGATGAGAGACTAAAACTGATTCCCCCATCCACACATTGGAGGGGGATGGGGGAATCCTCCCCGCTGCACTATTGTATTCTGACAATGGGGGGTACTCCTCCGCTCTCAGAATACACAGAAAAAGAAAAGAGGTAGAGACAGGGAAGCAAAAGAATACAAGACAACAATCAGAGAAATAATGAAACCAAAAACCCAATAACCCACCCAGGTAAGGAAGGGTCCAACCACTTGCCACCAAAAAAATCTGAGAATGGTAATATCCTCGAAAAGTGGGGAACATCAATCTGCCACTGAGAGTAAAACATAAACTCATCAGAGGCAGATGAAGGCGCATTGTATCCACTTCAAAAAAAGAGGAAGAACCCCCCCCCCCCCCCGGTGGGACTTTAAAGGTCTTAAAGTGAAAGTGTTGAGAAGTAATTATATACTATAAAGGTGAAGGAAATTTTTATAAAAAAGGTTTTTATTTAAAAAAACAATCAAATGACAATAGAGAAAGAATACATGTTACAAAAAAGGAGAATACGGGTGACTGGCTAGCCCTAAAAATGACATCATCATATGGTTACAGTAGGAACTGAGAGTAAATATGTAGTTATACACTCATGTGACTATATAACCACTATACATAGGGTGTATAGTCACATGAGTGTATAACTACATATTTACTCTCAGTTCCTACTGTAACTATATGATGATGTCGTTTTAGGGCTAGCCACCGGTATTCTCCTTTTTTTTTTTTTTTTTTTTTTGTAATATGTATTCTTTCTCTATTGTCATTTGATTGTTTTTGAAATAAATACCTTTTTTATATAAATTTCCTTCAGCTATATAGTATATAATTACTTCTCAACACTTTCACTTTAAGACCTTTAAAGTCCCACCGGGGGGGTTCTTCCTCCATTTTTGCTTTATATTAGGGATGTTGGTCTTGTCCCAAGTCTTCATATCTTGTCAGCCAGCCCCATTTCATCATTGTATCCACTTCGGTCCACCCGCCTAGAGATATAATAGATAACTTTAAATAAACCGAGCACCATTCCTTATAACATGGAGGGAATAGGGCCTGAACAATTGTCGCCAAGCTGCTCCTTAACCCTTGTCAAGCAAGCGGACAGCAAAGGTTTCTTTGTTACCCGCCTGGAGCATCAAAGGAGCAACTGAACAGGGTCAGTCATAATATTCCGTAGAGTAATGTATCCAGTGAGTATAGTGGGTCTTAGAGTTCGCCCCATCAAAGGGGAGAACCCTAGGAGCCACTATGGATAACATCCCAGCTGTATCTTAATAACAAATATGCCAAAGTATAACTAAGGGAAGAAAAACCTTAAAAACTTCAAGAAAAATTAGACTTTAAACTCATCAAACATTGGGGAATATAAATTCCAGGCCCCTCTTCCCACTCCCCCCATTGGAGGAGTTCCCCGGGAAACAAAGAGGTAAACTCATGCTAAAAGCTACACGAATTGTGGGGAGAGGAAAGCCGTCTGAAAGATCAGCTCAAGACAGTGCAAAACAGGATCCAGTTGTCCCTAATCCAAATGACTTCCTCAGGGAGGTTGAGAGTCCCTTGACCTCTTTGGTTGTTGTTTCTGCCATACCAGAGTAAGTGGAATAGGAGGATAAGGCGTTTTGGCAAATGAGGGATCTCTGGTGGTGGAAGGAGGAGAAATCTCTTGGGTAGTCAGCCCCCAGCCCCGGGTGTAGGAGCAGGTGTTCACCTTCAGAAAATGATGGGAAGTTGTGGGCCTTGTTCCAATACGAGATGTTTAGGTGAAATGGAAAGCACCATCTGCATGTTATGTCCTTTTGAGCCAGAACTTGAAAGAGGGGTTCCAGAGAGTGATGTCTTTGTGCAGTAAAGGGGGAGAGGTCCACAAAGACGTGGAGCCGATGTCATTGAATAGTGAGCCCATCTGAATTCCTGGACAATTTCATCACCTCTTCCTTGACAGAGTCAAAGTGGGGTTTAACTCTAATGTCTCTCGGTAGACCATTAGATCGCATTGGTTGCAAGGCTTTGTGCACTCTGTCCAATTCCAAATGGTGTTCTGGGATGTCTGGGATTAAGTCCTTGATGAAGGAAAGAATTGCATGGTTAACTTCTTTCACTGATTCAGGTAGTCCTCTGACTCTGAAGTTGTATTGTCTTGAACGGTTTTCAAGGTCATCTATTTTGAACAATGCAGTTTCCAACTGATCCTGGATATCCTGTATTCTGGAAGTGTTTTGGGTAATTCTGGCTACAGATTGATCAGCCTTCTTTCTCTTACGTCCTCCGACAGTCGCCGCCCACTTCATATTCATCACCAATGGGGTTATGTCCTTTATTCCGTAGGAGTAGCTAGGCAATAGAATATGTTAGTACAAAGACTTTTAACATATCCCACCCCCAGGGGGTGGTCCCCTCAGTACATAACCCTCCACTTCCTGTATCCAACTCAGTTTCATTTGTCTAGCTGTCAGGAGTAGCTGGAAGTTTCTGTGCTGGGGCACCTTGTCTCAGCTCTCTTTCCTTTCTTTGGATTTTATTTGAGTTTTTTCTCTCTTTCTTGTTAGCTGCTATTTTACCAGCGTTAGTTAGTTCTTCTGATGAAGAGGATCATGCGGGCTGCGTCTCGGGCTGACCCCCCTGGTAGCAGGCTGTGGGTCAGTGGCTTCTCAGCCCGCCATCGAGCGTTCAGTCAGGTATCGCTCCTGAGTTATCTGAACGACCCATCCCTGTTCCGTGCAGGGATGCTAGGTGAGGTGACTACCTCACTGGACGCTGTGCGGTTTCTCAACCCACCTTCTGATGCGTCCTGGATGCGACTCTCCCTGCCTCATGTGCAGCGGTTTGTTCGCCTGTGCGGGTCCCCCACGCCATGTGAGAGGTAAGTGCATTTATGTGGGGACCTGTCTGTCTGGGGGGTGTCAGTCTGGGACTGTGTACCTTGCCCTGTGTTCACACTATTACGTTTTCCCTATCTCTCACATTGCATGCTGTGGGGGGGGCTGGCTGCACTCTGTGTCAGTTTTCTGTCTGTGTGAACGGCTGTGTGCTGTGGGGCTTGAGTTTCTCATGCTTGGGGCACATTACAGCGCCGCTGCGGCGGTTTACCATGTTCCTTTTTTGGGCAGATGGTGTGTTTTACTTCTCCCTCATGGGGCGTGGGAGCGGCGGTTTCGGCGCCAAACGGCGCCATTTTGGCTGCGATCGCTCCGGCCGCATGTTTTACATGCATGGCGGCCATTTTCTTGTAGCCTCCATAGGCTTTCATAGAGCGCCCTGTATGCCAGCACTTCCTTTCCTTCAGGAGCACCGCAGGCAGCAGCGATCTCTCCAGGTTCATTTCTCTTTATTCCCTGTATCCTGCCTTGGTATACTTGTCCCTGTGGGGGTCCCTTGTGTGGGATGATTAGTGTGAGTGGGCTACGATCGCAGCGCTCTCTTAAAGGGGCGGTCACCCATTTATTTTTTGCTACTTTAAGGGCATGGATTCTCAGGAATACTAGTTTCCTGCCAATTTAGTGGGAAGCCAGGGGACTGCGGTTTCCCCCCCCGGGGGGGATTTGGCTGCGATTGTGGCTAGCCTTGCGACTCAGGTGCAAATGCTGGTGGCTGCTCAATCCTCTAAAAGGCCCAGAGTTTCAATTTCCTCTGTTTCAGAGGGTGATGGTACTGGGGCTGCTGGGGCAGAGATCTCCTTATCGGGGTCTCGTTCCTCCCTGGACCTTATAGGGTCAGCAATGGAGGCTGAGGTAGAGGGGGTTGATAATTCTCCCCCTGGCTCGTCTGAAGAGCTTGCACTCATGGATGAATTGGTTGCTTCTATCAAGCAAACTCTGCGTTTGGAGGAGGAAACATGTCCTCCAGCTGCCTTGGCGGCTTATGGGACGCAGAAAAGGCGCATATCATCGCAGTTGTTTCCATGCACTGATGATTTTCAGCGCGCTGTGAAAGAACGATGGCGTAATATACGCAAAACTTTTGCTGTACCAAGTAGGTTTAAGCTGCGCTATCCTTTTACGCCCGCTACTGATGGGCGTTGGTGTGTCCCACCTCCGGTGGACCAGGCGTTAGCAGTTTTGAACAAGTCCACTGCGATTCCTGCTGAAGACACCCCGGTGTTCCGGGATGCCACGGACAAGAGGATGGAGTCCTTTGCCCGTCGTACCTATTCTATTATGGGTTCTATGTTGAAAGCTTTATTGCTTCACTTATGGCGGCCCAGGCGGTCGCGAACTGGACGCAGGTGCTTAGGCGTGTCCTGGTGGCTGATTCTGCCCCCCAGGCGACTTTGGATATGGTGGATCAAATCCACCAGGGTGTCATGTATTTGTGTGATGCGGACCTGGATATGGTTCCGTTGGCTGCACGTGTGCACAGTGTGGCGGTGTTATCTCGCCGCCTGGTTTGGTTGAAGTGTTGGTCTGTGGCTCAATCTTCACGTAAGACCTTGGCCAATCTGCCTTTTGATGGTTCTCGCCTTTTTGGCGAATCCCTGGATGCCCTAATTAAAGGGGTCACGGGGGGTAAGAACACGCTCTTACCTCAATCCCACAAGACTAAGACGGCTCCTGGAAAAAAGAATGCTTTCTTTCGGCCCCCTCAGGGGTCCTTTCGTGCCTTTCGGTCACACTTTGGGGCAAGCCGTCCAAGGGTCAAGGCTCCCGCAAGAAGCCGTGGGCAGGTAAGCAAAAGTCCGGCCAATCCGGTTCTGCGGCCCACAACAGTGCGGCCTGAAGGGGCGCCCTCACCCAATTCACAGGAAATCGTTCGATCTGGCTACTAGATCGAGTTTTCTCTCTCGGCCAGAGAGCAGATTTTTTCCCTCAAGTCTTCTGTTATCCCCGGAGCGTTTGCGGGACCTGCATCTAGCGGTGCAGGACCTGAGGGCTCAGGGAGTGGTGGTCCCGGTGCCTCATCGGGACAGATTTCGGGGGTTTCTATTCCAATCTGCTCACCGTGCCCAGGAAGGAGGGCAAGGTGCGTCCGATTCTGGACTTGAAGGCGCTGAACCGCTTTGTGCGGGTGCGCAAGTTCCGCATGGAATCCCTGCGGTCGGTGGTGGCTGCCCTGGTTCCGGGGGAGTTCATGGCTTCCATCGACTTGCAAGATGCGTATCTTCACATCCCGATTTTCGAGGGTCACCAGAGGTACATTCGATTCGCCATAGCGGAAGATCATTACCAATTTGTGGCGTTGCCTTTTGGTCTCGCCTCGGCTCCGAGGGTGTTCACCGAAGTGCTGGCACCGGTTCTGGCTTTGTTGAGGGCCCAGGGCATTTCGGCTCTGGGGTATCTGGACGATATTCTGGTTCGGTCTGCGACCAGCCAGAGTCTGGAGAAGGATCTGTCCGTCACGTTGCAGACTCTGCAGGAGTTTGGTTGGACGATCAGTTTTCCAAAGTCGACATTGTGCCCATCGGTTCGGATTTCTTACCTGGGCATGATTCTGGACTCTGTCTAGGCGAAGGTCTTCCTGCCGGAAGAAAAATTCGCAGCTCTTCAGGAGGCAGTCAGGTCCCTCAGGGACGTTCCATCTTCGTCCATTCGGACGTGCATGCGGTGTCTGGGATTGATGGTCTCGGCTTTCGAGGCGATTCCCTTCGCCCAGTTTCACACACGGGATCTCCAAGCGGAGATATTGTCCAAGTGGGACGGGCGTCCGCAGTCTCTGGATCTCCAGATGTCATTGAGTTCTCAAACCAGAAGGGATCTTCTGTGGTGACTTCAATCCCCCTCAGTATCGGGGGGCAAGTCTTTTCGTCCCCTTTCGTGGACGGTGATCACCGCGGACGCCAGCCTGTCGGGCTGGGGTGGTGTTCTGGGCGTTTCTGTCCGCCCAGGGTGTTTGGTCGACGGAGGAATCCTCCCTTCCGATCAACGTTCTGGAACTGCGAGCGATACTACTCTGTCTTCGTCGTTGGACGGACAATCTTCACGGCTACCCGGTTCGGGTGCAGACAGACAATGCCACGGCGGTGGCTTACATCAATCACCAAGGGGGCACCAGGAGTGCCCGGGCGGCTCGAGAAGTGGCCGCGATTCTGTCTTGGGCCGAGACGCATGTCCCGGCAATATCGGCAGGTCACATTCCGGGGGTGGAAATTTGGCAGGCGGATTATCTGAGCCGTCGAACCCTGGACCAGGGAGAATGGTCCCTTCACCCGGCTGTCTTCCAGATGTTGTGCGCGAGGTGGGGTCTTCCGGAGGTAGACCTGTTCGCGTCTCGTCTGAACAACAAAGTGCCACGGTTCGTGGCAAGGACGTGCTATCCTCGGGCAGACGCGTCGGACGCGTTTGTTGCCCCGTGGCATCAGTACCAACTGATGTATGCGTTCCCACCGATTCAATTGCTGTCCAGGTTCCTTCGCGGAACCGACCACGGTGATTCTTGTGGCACCGGACTGGCCTCGCCGGTCCTGGGACGCAGACCTCGTGCATCTGGCAATCAACGCCCCGTGGCGTCTGTCTCTTCGAGAAGATCTTCTGTCGCAAGGACCGATCTTCCATCCTGCTTTACAGTCGCTGGCTTTGACGGCCTGGCTGTTGAAACCGAGGTCCTGAAGAACAGGGGTCTTTCCCCTGAGGTCATTCACACCTTAATAAATGCGAGGAAGTCTTCCTCGGGGAAGGTTTATTACCGTACTTGGAAGGCGTATTTTGCCTGGTGCGAATCCAGGGGTTTCTCTCCTGACACTTATTCGGTGTCTAGGGTGTTGCCCTTCCTTCAGACGGGTGTTGACCAGCGTCTGTCGCTGGCCACGATCAAGGGTCAGGTGTCTGCTTTGGCCGTTCTTTTTCAACGGCCTGTGGCATCGGATTCTTTGGTTAGCACTTTTGTGTAGGGGGTACGTCATCTGATCCCTCCTAGGAGGGACCCTCTTCCCCCTTGGGACTTGAATCTAGTTCTATCAGTATTGCAGCGTGCTCCTTTTGAAAGGTTCAGGGAGATCTCGCTGTCTTTGTTGTCCAAGAAGGTGGCCTTTTTGGTGGCTATCACCTCGACTCGTCGAGTGTCGGGGCTGGCAGCCTTGTCCTGCAAGTCTCCGTATCTGGTTGTGCATTTGGACAAGGTGGTCTTGCGACCTAACCCTTCTTTTCTTCCAAAAAGGGTTTCGGATTTTCATCTCAATGAGGACATTGTCAAACCTTCGCTTTGCGTGAAGCCGAAGCATCCGACGGAGGTGTTGCTTCACTCCTTGGATGTTGTCCGGGCGATTAGAGTCTATCTCAAATCGACTGAGTCTTATCGCAAGTCGGATGCCTTGTTTGTCCTTCCGGAAGGTCCTCGGAAGGGCATGGCGGCGTCGGCTTCTACAATCGCTAAATGGATCAGACAGACCATTGATCAGGCCTATGCTTTGAAGGGGAAAGTTCCCCCTGTACCTGTGAAGGCGCACTCTACCAGATCTCTGAGTACGTCTTGGGCCTGTCGTCATGGGGCCTCTGTGGCCCAGGTGTGTACGGCGGCGTCTTGGTCGACCGTACACACTTTCACGATATTCTACAGAGTAGATGTTCAGGCATCGGCTGATGCTTCCTTTGGCCGCAAGGTTCTTAGTGCGGCAGTTCCCTAGAGCCCTTGTTACGGGTTCTTTGGCTTTTTGGGATATTTGTTTTTTCCCTGGGTTTTCTTGCTCCTGTTGAGCGAGTGTTTTGTGCTTATGCCCAACTGGTTTCCTTCCTTTGGTAAGGTTCCTTTCTCTGATGGGGAGACGGTGTTGCCTTGGGCGCGGCTGCGTGCTTCCCACCCCTCATATTTACACTGCTTTGGGACATCCCCATTGGTGATGAATATGAAGTGGGCGGCGACTGTCGGAGGACGTAAGAGAAAACGGAATTTTTGTAAAATCTTACCTGTAAAATTCCTTTCTCTGAGTCCTCCGACAGTCGCCGCCCCCGCCCCTCTTTTGGGGTTTTGATATACTCTCTACTGCTATTCCACTGAAACTGAGTTGGATACAGGAAGTGGAGGGTTATGTACTGAGGGGACCACCCCCTGGGGGTGGGATATGTTAAAAGTCTTTGTACTAACATATTCTATTGCCTAGCTACTCCTACGGAATAAAGGACATAACCCCATTGGTGATGAATATGAAGTGGGCGGCGACTGTCGGAGGACTCAGAGAAAGGAATTTTACAGGTAAGATTTTACAAAAATTCCGTTTTTCCATGACTTCCAAATTCTGCAGTTCAGCATGGATAGAGGAGGTGATCTGTGCAGCTGTTTGGGCCAAACTCCTGGACAGCATTGTGAAAAAAGCGGCTATCATGGAAGGGAAATCAGTATGGATGATATGGGGATTGTAGGCCCCCTTCTCACATGCATCTGGGGTGGCCAGAAAGTCACTCATGGGTGTGAGGATAAGGTCTTCACATGTCCTACCAATCAGTGATTCAGTAGATGCTGGGGAAGGAGCAGAATGGGGCTTATTACTCACTGTAACATGTATTATAGTAGGTATTGCAGGGTTTGAGGCATCTTGGACAGCTGCAGACTCCTCTGTATCACAGTCTGTACTTCGTGTGGTAGCGGCCCCCATCTTGGATAGACCGACCTGCCACGGATGTGGTCAAGCTGACTGGATAGGTTCCTCCTAGCAAAGCCTCTGGACATCAGATTATTCCCTGGGTGTTCCCAGGTTGATTTCTGGTGGAGCGGGACAGGAACGAGTGCTCTGAAGGCTGTGGCGGGGATCAGAAGACCAGAATGATGCGGAGCTCCAAAGCTAAGCGGCCATCTTGGAGTCCTCCGCGCATGTGCCTCTTCTCCATATCCTCTTACACAGCTTTTCTCCACAGCTGCAGCGACCCTGGGGGGATGGAAACTTGGCACTAGCATGCAGCAAAACCCATCCCGTCCATTAGGGGCTCTGGAGAAAATTGTCTGCTATTTACGCTGTTCCTCTGCACGTCACCTGATCACATGAGAGCTTACTTTCACAGATTCCTGACAGATTTCTGTATGGTAAATATCAAAGTTCACTCTTCAGTTTAGGAGAGGTAGGACGCACCCAGGAACAATGATTTGGTTTGCACGGGAGCCTCATATAGAGGGCCTCTCAAATCTCCCTATGTAAATGTCCCTCCATCCAGAGTCTATATGTCCTATCACATCACACACAGCTCCTCTTACAACTGTCCCTCCTTTCAGAGTCAGAGAATCCTATGACATCACACTGACCTCACAGCTTCTCCTAATGTCCCACCAACTGCCTTTTTTTCTGATGTGTTCGGACCCTTGGCATCCTCACTTGCAAAGTGGGACTGTTAGTCCTGCGTTGTATGTAATGATGTCAGAATGCCTGCAACAAGCTTTGAACCTGCATAGTGTGGGGATCCTGTGTGGGTAAATTATACCTCAGTCTTAAGTGGGGCTTTATTATAATGGAGACCTGAATGGTGAGGTGAGGAGGATTCTGGGAATTTCATTTGATTTTACTATTTGTGTTCAAATTTAGAGTTTTCCTCCTGTGAAGTCTGGAGATCATATGACCATCACAACTCCCTCCCTGATGGAATAGAGAAATACAAAGAAGATTCTAGAAGTCACCAGAGAGATCATTGAGGAGAGGTGCTGGGAATTCTGGGACATTATCCAGTAACAGACAAGGGATGTGTCTGGATGGTGACTGTATCATTGTGTGTGTCAGGTTCCTATAAGGTGTCAGGATGTCACTGTCTATTTCTCCATGGAGGAGTGGGAGTATTTAGAAGGACACAAGGATCTCTACAAGGACGTCATGATGGAAAATCAGCCGCCCCTCACATCACCGGGTAAGAGGAGACTTTATTGTAAAGGAGAGAGCAGTACGGAGGATCCACCTAGATCCCCCATCATCTGATAAACACATAGAAACAATGTATTCAGTCAGTGTGTGTGTTTCCTACAGATGGATCCAGTAATGGGAACCCACCAGAGAGATGTCCCCGTCCTCTGTATTCCCGGGATTCCACACAGGAAGGTCACACCATCCCTCACCATCATCAGGTAGATGAGGAACAATCACTGATAGTATCATTAGGATTTGTACATTATCTGCATTGTTACCATTGATGTCATTTTTATTAAATATTCAGAGTGGAAACCTGAGAGATTCTAAAGTTGAAGTTAAAGAAGAAATAAAAGAGGAGGATGATGAGGATGGGGTGATGGAGGAGTCAGAGTTTCTAAAAGAACACAAAGATCTGTACCAGGACACCATGATGGAGTCATCCAGCTACAGAAACCCACCAGAGAGATGTCCCCGTCCTCTGTATTCCCGGGATTCCACACAAGAAGGTCACACCATCCCTCACCATCATCAGGTAGATGAGTGATAATTATTGGTAGTTCTGATTTATACACAGCATGTTTGTTACAATTAATGTTTTATTATATATTCAGAGTGGAATCCTCGGGGATGATAATATTGAAGTTAAAGAAGAGTATAAAGAGGAGGATGAGGAGTATGGAGTGATGAAGGAGTTTTCAGAAGGACACAAGGATATGATGGAGCCACCTAATACCAGGAACCCACCAGAGAGATGTCCCCGTCCTCTGTATTCCTGGGATTCCACACAGGAAGATCACACCATCCTTCACTGTTACAAGGTTGGTGGGGCGGAGGTTATAAAACACAGACTCATGGAGAGAATATGTGGATTTGTTATGTTATGTCCCAATAATAAGTCTTATATTTTACAGATGATATTTTTTCTCACTTTGATTTAGAGTGGAGATCCAATCGATATAGAATTTGAGGTTAAAGCAGAAGAAGAAGAGACGTATGGGAGGGATGATAAGCAGTCTTTGGAGGAGGATGGAATAACGGGGACATTTATAGAGGAGGACACTCCTACAGAGATCAGCACAGGTGGGTCATTAACACTAAATACATTCCTCCACCCATACTGATCACTGATTGGTCCAGAGTAGGGTGGGGACAGCGTGATAACAGCCTGAGGGAGGAGTCAATAACCCAATGATGGTGGTCTTCATCTTGGTTGTTCTCCCCCCATCCTCACTCTCTGACCTCTGGTGGGGCTCAGCCCCGCTGTTATTCATGACTAAATCATGGACTAAATAAGGAAGTGCAGGACTTCTTGTGTTGGGAAGATGGCAATGAGTGATAGAGGGGGAGGGGACACTCGTCCTATAATCCCCTCATCACTGTCACTCCTATAAAAGACAGTTCTTATTGTTTCCTCACTCTCTGACTAAGGTCCATGAATAAAGAAATGAACTGGTAGGAGATCAGAGGACCCATTTACTAGTTACCTTGAGGTTGGAATTGTAAGATCCTCAGAGACAGGGGTGGACTGACAACTCATGGGGCCCCCGGGCAATAGGAGTTAATCGGGCCCCATGTCCACACTCAAGCCACACCTACACAAAGCCCCACCTACATATGCATAAAGGGGACATTTAAATATCTACCACAGCATAGCCTGCATGGAAGTTCCCGGCTTCTTTCTATAGAATCCGCTGAGCACTTCCAGGTTTAGAGGTGGCTTCCATGTGGCAGCCATATTTGTGATGCAACCAGAGGTGTTTTAAGAAAGCAGTAGACCTGTGTGCGAGATCATAATTTGAGCCCTAAGAGTAGGGAGAAAGGGGGGGGGGGTCAGAGAGGGAGGTGAGAGAAAGAGGAGAGGTGAGAGACAGATGGGGAGGATGAGAGAGAGAGGGGGTGAGGGAGACAGAGGGGGGGGATAAGAAACAGAGTAGGGTGAGAGAGAGGGGGATACAGAGGAGTGGAAGAGGGGAGTGAGAGAGAGAGGGGGTGGGAGACAGAGGGGGCTGAGAGAGAGGGGAGAGGCAGAAGAGGTGTGAGAGACGGGGGGATGAGAGAGGGAGGGGGAGTAAGGGAGAGTGAGGGAGGGGGGACCCTACCCTATCACCACTATCAGTTTGTGGCACTACCCTTTGGCCTCGCCTCCGCTCCCTGGGTTTTCACAATGGTGTTGGCTCCAGTCCTGGCGCTGTGACGGCAGCGGGGGGTATCAGTCCTGGGTTACCTGGACGATATAATTCTCTGTGCAGAGTCCCCTGCGGTGTTGACAGCGAATTTGGGAGTCACCATGAGAACTCCCCCCCATACTACACCAGGAGACCCCCCTCCCCTTAAAAATATACCAGGATAATGTTCTACAACTTTCAGACGCCTATAACGTACCCATCAGCAGGGTCCTCTGATCACTATATCAGCCTGGTAAAAGAGTCAGTGTCCAGTCATGTCACACAGTAAGGGACTCCTCTCACCTTCCTTCCAGCTCAATCACCAGCTGCATGTATTAAGGAAAGATCATAGCCTGGGACCCCGACCCGCTTCGCTACTACTGCACAGGTGAGCTACTTGCAGCATCAGATCGGGTGCTGCCAGGGCCATTGTTAAAAGTCATGGGACCCTATACAGCCTACCTGATGCCCCCCCTCCCCTCAACCTCACCCCTGGTCCCACTCCTGTCCCTGCCTCAAAGGAAAATGCAGCTTTGTCTTCAAGTGTATGCAGTAGAAGGGGGAAGCAGGTACAAATACAAGTGTAAATGAGGCCTACAGCTACAGAACTGCATACGCAATACAGGGTTCAGAGTGCAGGGTTAAGGGGTACACTCGTGCAGAGCCCAGGAATAGGTTACATTCAGAGTTCAGGTTCAGGAGTGCACTACATACAGGGTGAAGGGTTGAGGTTGTGCTTTGTACAGAGTGCAGGGTAGAGGACTGTGCTATGTACAAAGCGCACGTGTGCATATCTTACGGATCACCCCCCCCCCCAACAGAGCTCTCCCCGTATATTACCCCCAGTACAGATCTCTCTTCTCTACTCCCTGTCCAGTGCCTCTCTCCTCCTTTTCCAGTAAAGACCTCCCTTCCCTGTCTAGGACACAGCGCTCCTCTGCCCCACAGAAAAGAATGGACTGTAACTTACAGTAGGTCAGGCTGCCGGCGCCGGCTTCTTCTGATGCTGCAGGCTCGAGGATTGAGCTGTGTGCCCCGCCCCTCCTCTGTTAAATATGCAGAGAGAGTAAAGAGGGTTTTGAGTGTGCCGCTGGGATCGCTGTCACTTATAAAACGCAAAAGCCGGGCTTCTGTGTTTTATAAATGACTATAGTGAGCGGCAATGCAAGGGGCCAGGGCTGAAGATTCCAGCTGAAAAAAAAAAAACTTTATTAGTGCATTAAAAAACTTGAAGCTGCCAGCTGGCCAGGCCCCCTGCATCGCCACCCCTGGGTCCAGCCACTGCCTCCTCAGCTCCTCTCACTGGCAGTCCCCTGCTTTCTGTGACACACGTGCAGCCTCTCATGGGGCCCCCTACTGACTCCGTGCCCTTGGACCAGGGACGAAGTGCCCGACAGGTCAGTCCGCCCCTGCTCAGAGACAAAGCTGCCTGATGTGGGCGGAGTCCTGGTTTAGGGGAACCAATCTGCTCATGTCTAGTAATAATCTTTGTATTTCTATTTTAGTAGATGGACGGGAGATGAGGAAAACCTCAGAGGATTGTCTCACTTTGTCTCCAGACTGTAAAGTAGAAGATGAGGACATCACACAGTATAGTCTAGGAGAAAACCCGGCTACTTTAAATGTCCATCCGGTACCACACAGTGTAGATGGACCATCGTATTCCTCTTATCCTGAGGAACCTCAGACTGTGAGGGACAGTGCCGGACCATCGTATTCCTCTTATCCTGAGGAACCTCAGACTGTGAGGGACGGTGCCGGACCATCGTATTCCTCTTATCCTGAGGAACCTCAGACTGTGAGGGACGGTGCCGGACCATCGTATTCCTCTTATCCTGAGGAACCTCAGACTGTGAGGGACTGTGCCGGACCATCGTATTCCTCTTATCCCGAGGAACCTCAGACTGTGAGGGACGGTGCCGGACCATCGTATTCCTCTTATTCTGAGGAACCTCAGACTGTGAGGGATGGTGCCGTTCTTCCAACAGATAAGAGGTTTTCCTGTACTGAGTGCGAGAAGTGTTTTCGTTTTAAGTCCTATCTTAATAGACATGAAAGATCTCACACAGGGGAGAAGCCATATTGCTGTCCTGAGTGTGGGAAATGTTTTTCACAGAAGTCCTTTTATCACAGACATCAGAGATCTCACACAGGAGAGAAGCCGTATTGCTGTCCTGAGTGCAGGAAATGTTTTTCACAGAAGTCTGATCTTTACAGACATCGGAGATCTCACACTGGTGAGAAGCCACACTCCTGTCCTGAGTGTGGGAAATGTTTTTATCAGAAGTCTGATCTTTACACACATCAGAGATCTCACACGGGAGAGAAGCTGTTTTCCTGTCCTGAGTGCAGGAAGTGTTTTTCACGGAAGTCCTATCTTTACAAACATCAGAGATCTCACACAGGGGAGAAGCCGTATTTCTGTCCTGAGTGCAGGAAATGTTTTTCACAGAAGTCCACTCTTTGCACACATCAGAGATCTCACACAGGGGAGAAGCCGTATTCCTGTCCTGATTGCGGGAAATGTTTTTCATACAAGTCCGGTTTTTACACACATCAGAAATCTCACACAGGTGAGAAGCCGCATTCCTGTCCTGAGTGTGGGAAATGTTTTGTAACCAAAACAATTCTTGTTAGCCATCAGAGATCTCACACAGGGGAGAAGCCATATTTCTGCCCTGAGTGCGAGAAATGTTTTTCACAGATATCCAGTCTTTCCAGACATCAGAGATCTCACACAGGGGAAATGCCACTTTCCTGTCCTGAGTGCGGGAAATGTTTTTCAACAAAAACAAATCTTGTTAGCCATCAGAGATCTCACACAGGGGAGAAGCCATATTTCTGCTCTGAGTGCGAGAAATGTTTTTCACAGACATCCAGTCTTTCCAGACATCAGAGATTGCACACGGGGGAGAAGCCGTATTCCTGTCCTGAGTGTGGGAAATGTTTTTCTGATAAGTCCCATCTTTACAGACATCAGAGATCTCACAAGGAAAGGAAGCCGTACTCCTGTCCTGAGTGCGGTAAATGGTTTTCACAGAAGTCCAGTCTTTACAAACATCAGAGATCTCACACGGGGGAGAAGCCGTCTTCCTGTCCTGAGTGAGGGAATTGTTCCTCACTGTAATCCTGTCTTCCTGTACATCAGGGATCCCACACAACCCTCAAGGTGTATTAGTGCCTTGAGTGTGGGAAATGTCTTCTATATGAATGTTGGTGGACATGTTGGGAAGAAGCACACCCTGATATACACCTCAGATATACTCCATGACTGATCTTCATCATGTAAGAAACACTTCATAAGGAGATCAGAGATCACCAAAGACATGGATTAAGTGTTGGCCATTTATAGCAGAAGAAAAATAAAAATTGAGTCATTACCTTTCATTGGCTGAGTACATTTTGTGGTGGAAGATTTCACAAACACTTAAAGGTCTATTTTTAAAATGATTTGTGGACAAATGTGAGAAGCTTTCACCCAGTCTTGACAAATGTTGGTTATATTTTACTTTATACACTACTTTCCTATGACCTTTTGCTCCATGTAGTGTCCATAGTCCAGTATTGCACTATTCTTTCTGATTGAGGTATTTCAGGAAAAATGCCATATTATGGCCACTAGATGGATCTGATGTTCATAGGAAATCACTGTCCGCTTTGTTCCTTCAGACTATCAATGCTGGGTCGGATCGCAGTCTTTAAAGTGTTTATAATTCCCAAACTGTTGTATGTTTTTAGGACCCTTCCTATTCCGCTACCTACCACCTTTTTCCATAATCTTCAAAGACAATTAGTCCAATATGTCTGGAATCTAAACATCCTAGATGTGCCTCACATTTACTATTACCCCCATCTATTAGAGGTGGAGCAGGTCTCCCTCACCTGTACTCTTATTATCAGGCTGTGCTTCCTGACCAAATGTATTACTGGTGGCATCCTACCAGGGAAAAAGTTTGAGCTATGATGGAACCCCAACTGTTCCATCTGCTCTCTCCACAAACTTCTCTGCTTCTGAGAACTGTATACCAATGACACTCAATATCAAACCACATATTTATCCAAGCCTTCCTGGAGGCATGGTCTTTATTAGCTTCTAAGACCACAGAATTAAGATCAATTTCTCTTCCCCTTGACACTCTCAATGGTATGATCCCCTATTTAAATAGAGCTCCTTGGAAACAAAGTGGGATCCCCAATTTGCAAGATATCCATGATGTTGATACATTAGCACCCTTCCAAACCCTACAGAACCGATTTGCCTTACCCTATTCAGAACTTTTCACCTATACGAGGATTTGTCACGGCTTAAACTGTTCATTACCCCAACACATCATATTCCTGGTATGGAGAAGTTTCCTGTTCTCTCCTCCACCCCCCCCCCCCCCGATATGTGCCTGCTGTACCATGTAATGGTATGAATTAGTCTCCTGTTCTCTCCTCCTCCCATCCCCCCCTGATATGTGTCTGCTGTACCATGTACTGGTATGAAGACGTCTCCTGTTCTCTCCTCCCCCATCCCCCCTGATATGTGCCTGCTGTACCATGTAATGGTATGAAGACGTCTCCTGTTCTCTCCTCCCCCCCCCCCTGATATGTGCCTGCTGTACCATGTAATGGTATGAAGACGTCTCCTGTTCTCTCCTCCCCCCCCCCCCCTGATATGTGCCTGCTGTACCATGTAATGGTATGAAGAAGTCTCCTGTTCTTTGTTTTGCTCCCTTTGTGTGAAATCCCTGGTGATCCTGCCAGTCCCTCTGCTTTCCTATTAAAAACTGACCACACTAAGCAGGAAAGCACACCATGGTCAGTTCTCTAGCTATGCTTGGAACTTAGACTGCTCTCCTCCATTGATCAGACTTGTCCTGACACCCCCCCCCCCTGCACAGCCATTCACTGGCAAGCTCAGTGTGCTGCTGTTTCTCCTACCCCAGCTCTTATGCAGCTGAGAACAGAGGGAATGTGATCATTTAAAAAAAAAAAAGGGGGAAAAAAGGTATTTTTAATTTTTTTTATATCTATCCAAAAATGTTTTGCCTTTTTATTTCTAATTTAAACTGAATGGGTTGTTTTACAAGCTGATTGTTTACAATCACTTTAAGAGCCAACAAAATCCCCCCTAAAAGTTTCCTCCCATTCCCGTTTTACAATTTTTTGCTGCCCTCAAATACCCGAGTAAAGGAATCTCCCACTAACCTAAAATTCCTACTTAAGACACCTTTCTTAAACAAACGGGAAATAATCATCAGCCACCGCATTCCTGATCAAGAATGGCAAAAGTCCTTTCCTTTTTTTAGCTAAAGCATCGGATTGTGCCAACCATTGGGAGTCCTATCTGTGATGACTTCATCATTGGTATCTAACACCTATAACACTCTCCAAATTCTACCCGACTTATTCCCCCCCAATATTGGCGTCAATGTGGCGACTGGCTCACTGTTACACATTATGTGGACCTGCAAATTACCTAAATCTTATTGGAACAAGATCTTTTCCCGGATCTCCAAGATCACTGATAGACCGATTAGCCCTGAACCTGAAACTGCCCTTCTTCATGTGGGCATTGATATCTTCCCTACCAAATCTAGGAATATTATTTGTCCATTTACTCCAGACCACAAAACTCAATATTACCAGATTGTGGATAACTTCCAAGGTCCTTTCTTTTACTGAGACGATCAACGACCTAAATGATCAATGTGATATGGAAAAGAGGTTTGCTCTTCGGAGCTTTAGTTAGGATAAATTTCTATATTCTTGGTCTTTATATATGCACAATCCTAAATGTACAGTTACATTCTGATAGCTCAAACAAAATGGAGTATATTATACAAATTCTGTCTGGACTGGTATCCGGAGTTATTCCAGTTGTTGTTATAACTCTACCCTTATCCCTGCCTACCCCCCTCCTCATACCCTATTCTTATACTCCTCCTTCCTTCGACTTCATGCTCTTTATAGAAATATGACATAGTCTAGGTTTTGGGTTTTTTTCCACCCACTATTGAACCTTACCAATGTATTATATCACTCTTACACACTTGTCATGTGCTATTTGGTATCATGTGACCTTGTATGTTTCGTCTACATTGTGTAAGCTCTCAAATATTTAATAAAAATCATTTGAACTTTAAGTTTAATCTATGAGCAAAGTTCATCATCATTGCACAGACACACAATTCTTTCTGTCCAATACATTTTTTTATTGTAATTTTACTTTTAACAAGAATCATAGAATCAGGAAATAGTAAAGGAAGAAATCCAATTGGTCAGGAAAATGACTTGTCTGGAATGTGGAGGCGGAGTCGGTAATAATTTGTGTACAATACAATACACAACGTGTTACATTATTATAACAAAGTATTGTAGAAAAGATCACACCATAGAAAATGGGGGAAAGGAGAAAATAAACCCGGATATGAAGGTGACATTTGTGTACGAGGAACACCTTAACAATTACCACCATTTTATTCTCCAGGGCCTCTGCTTTCAGAAAATATATGTTTGGGCCTAAAATCTGCATTTTACTACGTGTGCAAAAATAATGCAAACACAGCTCTGGCAGTGAAAGGGTTAATGTGAGCTAGATGGGATCACTCTGCTGGGGTCACATTAGAGCTCCCCCTAGCTGCAGCCTGGTAATAACATTGCTAGGAGGTCTATTCATTTATCTGCTACATACTTCCCATCTTTATATAAACGTCTCCTGACATTTAGGGGTCTATTCATAGAAAATGCAAAGCAGTTAGCCTGGGGATTCCTTCTCTGTGAATGGGGGTAAAACATAAAGGACATTAGGCTTCCTGCTGGTTGGATGTTTTCCATTGGTTTAATATTGAAAATACCAACATTGGGCCACTAAATGGTGCTAACTCCTGTAATAGTTCTTGCCATTTATTAGCCAAGTTTGGTATTTTTTGTTTTCAAATCAATGGTTGGGATATTTAACCCCTTCAATACCGGGTACTTTCCCCCCTTCCTGCCCAGGTCAATTTTCAGCTTTCAACGCTGTCACACTTTGAAAGACAATTGCACAGTTATGCAACGCTGTACACAAATGACATTTTTAGAATTTTTTTTAGACAGATAAAGCTTTATTTTGGTGGTATTTAATCACCAGTGGGGATTTTATTTTTTTGCTAAACAAATGAAAAAAGACTGAAAATTCAAAAAAAATTTATTTCTGTTATAAAATTTTGTAAATAAGTGATTTTTCTCCTTCACTGATGTGCACTGATGAGGTGGCACTGATGAGCACTAATGAGGTGGCACTGATGAAGAGGCACTAATATGCAGCAATGATGGGTAATGATAGCGGACTGATATGCAGCACTGATGGTAGCACCGACCTAGTGCATTACCATAAAACTATTTATTAAAATATTAAAAAGTGTACAAAGTACTCACAAGACTGGTGTGATACAACACACATCAAGAATAGCATATACAGTCTCCAAGGTAGCCAGGTCCCAATTGTGACGAATGGGCATGCAGATGGTCGCATGGGGCTGACGTGTTTCAGGCTGACGCGTTGCAGGAGCGAGGCCCCTTCCTCAGAGCCAGAAAAAATGCTGCTAGATCACAAGCCGAACGGCCGAAGACTAAATGGGAGTTGGCCCCACCTCTTCCTGCTCCGCCCCAACCTCAAGGACGGGACAAAGGGGAGGGGGGAAGGGAAGAAAAGGGAAGAGGAGAGGAGAAGGGAAGGGAGAAGAATAAGACGGAAAAGGCAGCAAGAAGGAGAGAGAGGGGAAGGAAAAGTGAGGATGCTGGGACAGGGAAGGAACATGGAAGAGGGGGGGGGGGGGCAAGGACACTTGTCCAGCCCGAGCCAAGCCACACCCACCTTCCAAGGCCAGCTCGGACTATGTGATCAGCGGCAAAAAATGTACAGCAAATGAAACACTTGTTCGAACAGGAAAGGAAACAATAACAAACCAAATGTAATGAATAATGCATTGAGGACAAAAGCGGTATATATATATATATACATATACATACATATACACACACACACACATCAACAGTCAATACTTTAGATCTCCATAGGATCAGGATAATACTCCACTGCTTTACCCGTGCATGTCCACTAGCAAGCAGAACAGTGTCAACCACCCCCGACCTGCAACACTGCAGGGGGGACACTACCCATGGGAGCAGAACATGTATAGCTCGCCTGGCATGGTGCACGGGGATCCCGCTGGCCTCTTTTCTACCAGTGGTTCTGGATACCCTTGATCCTGAAGGGGGCAGCAAGACCAAACAGCTCTCTCTACATCTGAGTTTGTAGTGCACCTCTTTCTACTCCATCAGACAGCACTTGAGCGCAGGAGGTTTTGTTTTTACTTGAACATGCAGCACTGATGGGCAGCCTTTATGGACACTGATAGGCGGCAATGATGTGCACCGATAGACGGCACTGATGAGGAAGCACTGACAGGCATCTCTGATGGGCACTAAAAGGCAGCACTGACTGGCATCACTGATGGGCATCACTGTTAGGCACTGATGGGCACTGGCAGGCATTGCTGATGGGGTTGCACTGATTATCAGTTCAGATCCCCCTGTAAATAACGCGGCTTATTGACTCTCATCTACTCATGCGCTGTCAGCAATGAAACCACCGCCCTGCCGTCATTTTGCTATAGGCCGGGCGGGAAGTGGTTAACTTATGTCTTTCATTTTCTACTGTACTTATAAATTGTTGGGTTGGAGTTGGGGGTTGGGTGATTATTGTTCATCATGTTTGGACATTACTTGGGGCATCCCCCAGGGGACAGTATTGGGCCCTAAATTGTATATTCTTTATATCAATGATTTATGTATGGTGTCTTTGCTGATGATGTGAATATTTTATGTCTAGGCCGTGATTTACATCTCTAATACAGGTTATTAATATAGAAATGAGGAAATTGAAATTATGGTTTGATAGAAATAAATTATTATTAAATCTGAATAAAACATCTTCTGGGAACTGGGAAAATGAACACATAAATAGATATTCAGATGGAAGGGTTAATATAGAAAGAGTTATTTATCCACTTTCAGACCAGAAGATTTTCCCCCCTAATGACCAGGCCTTATTTTGCGATTCAGCACTGCGTTACTTTAACTGACAATTGCGCAGTCATGCGACGCTGTACCCAAATAAAATTGATGTTCTTTTTTCCCACAAATAGAGATTTCTTTTGGTGGTATTTGATCACCTCTGCAATTTTTTTATTTTTTGCGCTATAAACAAAAAAAGAGCGACAATTTTGAAATAAAAGGAAAAACAATATTTTTCACATTCCGATATATAACATTCCCCAAAAAAAAATTTAAAAATCAACATTTTTTAACATTTTAGGCTAATTTGTTTTTTGCTGCATATTTTTGGTAAAAAAAAAATCGCAATAAGCATTTGCACAAAAATTATCGCGTCTACTAATACTGGGAAAAATGTATGTCATTTTTATTTTTATTTTTTTTTACTGGTAATGGCGGCGATCTGCGATTTTTTGTGGGACTGCGACATTGCTGCAGACAGATCGGACCCCTAACTGACATTTTTGACACTTTTGGGAGGATCAGTGACATTACTACAGTAATCAGTGCTAAAAATATGCACTGTCACTGTACTAATGACACTGACAGGGAAGGGGTTAACATTGTGGGTGATCAAGGGGTTAAATGTAAGCCTAGGGGAGTGATTCTAACTGTGGGGGGGTTGGGCTTGTGAGATGATCACAGAGACCTGTGATCCTGTATAGAAGGCTCACATATCCTCTGTGATCATCCGAGGGAGAAGGATGGACGGCTGTGTTTACATCAGCCGACTGTCCTTCTCTGTCAGCGATCGTCAGTGTCAGGTGGCAATCAGAGCCGTCTGACACACGCATCAGCTTCCCCACTGATGAGCGGGAGCGCGCTGCCAGCAGCGCACGCTCGCCCCCTAGCCTCCTGAGAGCGAGCAACGTAATACTACATCAGTTTGCCCATGAGCAGCTGCCTGCCGCAGTAAATCTGTGGTGGGCGGTTGTCAAGTGGTTAAATAAAATTTCTCGGGATGATAATATATGATGAAATCTGTTGGAAATCACATACTAAGCGTGTGCAATCCAAAGTATCCAAAAGTATCGCAGTTTTACATAAAGTAAGAGATATTCTGGATTATAAATCACTCCATATTTTATATTGTTCAATTATTCTTCCATCTCTCAGTTATTGTGCAGAGGTTTGGGGCAATAATTATATAACCAGAATATTTCCATTGATCGGAATACAGAATATTTCCATTGATCGGAATACCGACTATTTCCATTGATCGGAATACAGAATATTTCCATTGATCGGAATACAGAATACTTCCATTGATCGGAATACAGAATATTTCCATTGATCGGAATACAGACTATTTCCATTGATCGGAATACATTCTATTTCCATTGATCGGAATACAGAATGTTTTCATTGATCGGAATACAGAATGTTTTCATTGATCGGAATACAGAATACAGAATGTTTCCATTGATCGGAACACAGAATACTTCCATTGATCAGAATACAGAATGTTTCCATTGATCGCAATACAGACTATTTCCATTGATCGCAATACAGACTATTTCCATTGATCGGAGTGCAGACTATTTCCATTGATCGGAATACAGAATATTTCCATTGATCGGAATACAGACTATTTCCATTGATCGGAATACAGACTATTTCCATTGATCGGAATACAGACTATTTTCATTGATCGGAATACAGACTATTTCCATTGATCGGAATACAGAATGTTTTCATTGATCGGAATACAGAAGGTTTCCATAGATCGGAATACAGACTATTTCCATTGATCGGAATACAGAATGTTTTCATTGATCGGAATACAGAATGTTTCCATAGATCGGAATACAGACTATTTTCATTGATCGGAATACAGACTATTTCCATTGATCGGAATACAGAATATTTCCATTGACCGGAATACAGACTATTTCCATTGATCGGAATACAGAATATTTCCATTGATCGGAATGCAGACTATTTCCATTGATCGGAGTGCAGACTATTTCCATTGATCGGAGTACAGAATACAGAATGTTTCCATTGATCAGAATACAGAATGTTTCCATTGATCGCAATACAGAATGTTTTCATTGATCGGAATACAGAATATTTCCATTGATCGGAATACAGACTATTTCCATTGATCGGAATACAGAATATTTCCATTGATCGGAATACAGAATGTTTCCATTGATCGGAATACAGAATATTTCCATTGATCGGAATACAGACTATTTCCATTGATCGGAATACAGACTATTTCCATTGATCGGAGTACAGACTATTTCCATTGATTGGAGTACAGAATGTTTCCATTGATCGCAATACAGACTATTTCCATTGATCGGAATACAGACTATTTCCATTGATCGGAGTGCAGACTATTTCCATTGATCGGAGTGCAGACTATTTCCATTGATCGGAATACAGAATATTTCCATTGATCGGAATACAGAATGTTTCCATTGATCGGAATACAGAATATTTCCATTGATCGGAATACAGACTATTTCCATTGATCGGAATACAGACTATTTCCATTGATTGGAGTACAGAATGTTTCCATTGATTGGAGTACAGAATGTTTCCATTGATCGGAATACAGAATGTTTCCATTGATCGGAATACAGAATGTTTCCATTGATCGGAATACAGACTATTTCCATTGATCGGACTACAGAATATTTCCATTGATCGGAGTACAGAATACAGAATGTTTCCATTGATCGGAATACAGAATACTTCCATTGATCAGAATACAAAATATTTCCATTGATCGGAATACAGACTATTTCCATTGATCGTAATACAGAATATTTCCATTGATCATACTGCAAAAGAAAGCAATACGGAATATTTCTGGGGCAGGATAAAGGGATCACACAAACTCATTATTCTTAGAGTTACAACTCCTAAAATGGACACGTGACGCTGCAATTACACACTGAACAAATAATATTTACAGCAAAAAACAATTTATTACCTGGAAATATACAAAAACGATTTCTTTCAAGGGACATGAGTTATAATCTAAGGGGAATAACGGAAAATTTATATCAAATACTTACCGTAATTTTCCTTTCCTGATGGACTCCATGGCAGCATACGTATCGGGTTTGGCCCCGCCTCCAAACCTACCCATAGGACCTCACTCCCATAAATCTTTGCACCTGTTCAGCACACGTGTTCTGTAACTATCCTCCACAGAAATCTGGGAGGGAACTCCTGCTGCCATGGAGTCCATCAGGAAAGGAAAATTACGGTAAGTATTTGATATAAATTTTCCTGACAGACTCCATGGCAGCATACGTATCGGGAAATAACTCGCCGTACACACAGGGTGGGCAGGTGCTGAACAGAAAAAAGTTTAATTCACTTTGTCAACAGACAAGACTTGCAAACAAAAATTCACAGAAGAAAGAGCCGCTGGCTCAACACAGTAGTGGGACAAAAATGTGTTAATAGAGGACCATGCCCCTGCTCTACAGATAACATCAGGAGCCACGTGTCTGGAAACTGCCCACGAGGTAGAAATGCTCCGCGTCGAATGAGCTGTGACTACTGCTGGAGGGGTCAAGCCCGTAGCCCTATAAGCCCACTGGATGGTTTGAATGATCCATGAGGAGATAGATCTCGTAGAGGCCCTTGAACCTTTGTTTTTGCCATAGAAGGTAACAAAAAGATACTCCGACTTTCTGAAAGAAGATGTGGCTTCCAGATATTTCCTAATACAATTCCCAACATCCAGTGGATGAACCGGAGAGTCTTCCCCTTGTCTGAAGGTTGGTAACACAGTTTCGACGTTTTCGTGGAAGACAGAGGTCACTTTTGGTCTCGCATCCAACATGGGAATAAGTACCACAGCTACTAGAAACACTGTCATCAGAGTAAGTTCCTTTATGGTAATGGACTCAGACGTGTCTTGGATACGATCTGACAGGAAATCCAGTACTAGAGGCAGGTCCCACTTGGGAAACCTAGGCTTTCTTTGAGGCCTAATTCTCACTGCTCCCTTAAAGAACTGTCGTATTAAGGCATGACTGGCCCAGGAGATACCCGTGAAAGCTGAGATAGCCGAAACTTGGACCCTGAGGGAACTCACAGAGAGTGGTAGATCTAAACCTGATTGTAGGAAGCTCAGCACGTCCTGGATCTTAATGGAGGACTGAGGATCAGGCCTTGCAGCCAACTGTGAAGAAAACCTTGACCAGATTCTCTGATAGACTCTATTTGTTGAGTTTCTTCTAGCACTGAGTAACGTAGAAATTGCAACTTCCGGACAACCTAAAGCCTGCAACCTCCTCCTTTCAACATCCAAACCCTCAGATGTAGGCGAGCCAGGCATGGATGGAGTACAGATCCCTGGGACAACAGATCCGGTCTGAAGGGCAGTTGGATTGGGTCTCGGACACTGAGTAGCATCAGAAGGGGAAACCATGGCCTGTTGGGCCAGAAGGGAATCACCGCCACTACCTCCACTGGCTCCGACCTGAGTCTCCGAAGGAATTGTAACACAATCGGAACTGGTGGGAAGGCGTATGCCCTGTGGAATCTCCACTGATCCGAGAGGGCGTCCAACCCGAATGCCTGGGGATCTCTGAACCTTGTGTAGTATTTCGGCAGCTTGTGGTTGCAGGGGGAGGCGAAGAGGTCTACTTCTGGGGAGAACCCCAATGACAGAATCCAGTCGAATACTTCCCTGTGAAGGGACCACTCGTTGTTGTCCAGGTCTACTCTGGACAAAAAATCCGCTTGGACATTCTGGACTCCTGGAACATAGACCGCCGACAGATCTGAGAGATTTCTTTGTGCCCATGACATGATCGGTTCCACTTCCCTCAATAGGGACCAGCTGCGCGTTCCCCCCTGCTTCCTCACATATGCTACTGCTGAGCTGTTGTCCAGCCGTAACATGACAGGTTGGTCCTTTGTCAGATGAGAGAATGCTCTTAGAGCTTGGAATGCTGCTCGAAGTTCCAGTACGTTGGATACTATCCCTCGAGTAGGAAAACTCCACCTGCCCTGAGCCACATCCGACAGACAGAAGGCACCCCAGCCTATGTTGCTGGCGTCCGAGGTGATCACTACCCACGGAGCTGGTTTCAGAGAGTGGCAGTTCGGCAGGTGGCCTCTGCATAACCACCAAGGGAGACTCGCTCTCATGGCTGGAGTTAGGAAGAGGAGTTGATCCAGATGCCACGTATCCCACTGTTGCAGGAATCCCTTCTGAAAGGGTCTCATCCTCCACAGGGCCCACTTCACCATGGGGACTACTATGACCATAGTCCTGATCACCTTCAGGCATTGGCGTGCCTGAAGATGAGAGGGCAAAGCGAACCCTGTCTCGGACTGTACCTATCTTCTCTTCTGGAAGGGAGATAGTTGCCTTCACCGTGTCGAACAGGGCGCCAAGGTAAACCAGGGACTGTGTTGGAGTTAAGTGGCTCTTCTCTTCGTTCAGTAGCCAACCAAACTTCTGGAGAGTAGACACGACCTGTTCTAGATGAACTAAGAGTTGATCTCTGTCTTGGGACAACAGGAGAAAGCCGTCCAAATAATGGTGGAGCCGAATACCTCTCGTTCTCAGTAGAGCTACCACGGCCAATAAGATTTTTTTGAAAAGGTCCGTGGAGATGTGGAGAGCCCGAATGGGAGACAGATAAATTGAAGATGTGAGCCGCCCACTGTGAACCGGAGATACCTTTGAAAATCTTCTGCCACAGGGACATGAAAGTAGGCGTCCTTCAAGTCGATGGACACCATCCAATCGGCCGGCTGAACTGCTTGCTGTATGGATAGCAAGGTCTCCATCTTGAATCTCTCTTTTTTTATAAATTGGTTCAAAAAAGTCAGGTCTATGACTGGTCTCCACGATCCGTTTTTCTTTTGAACCAGAAAAAGCGGAGAGTATATTCCTTGGCCTCACTCGGACTCTGGAACGGAGATGACAGCCCCTTGAGCAATGAGAGACTCGACGTAGGAATATAAAATTTGACGCCTTTCTTCTAGGGATGGTAGAGCAGTAGGCAGGAATCTTGAGCCTGGCATCTCTTTGAAGACCCACTTGTGACCTGAAGACACGGTCCTGACGGCCCAGGGGTCCTGAATCGAAGCCGCCCAGACATGATGGAAGGAGCGTAGACGCGCTCCCACTTGGCATGCCTGAGCGGTCCCAACTTCAAAAAGACTTAGTGGGCTCGCGGTCACCTGAGGAGACATTCTTTGCCGTCTTCCTGGAAGACTGTTTGGACCTCCAATTTCGGTTGAATTCTCGACCAGGTCTATAAGTACGAGTCTCCCTGGCCCGATCGGGGACAAACTTCCTACTAGACTGTCCCTTCTTGATATTAAACTGGCGCCGATCCTGGGGAAGAAACCCAGACTTTCCGCCCGTAGCACGAGTTATGGCCTCGTCGAGCTTGTTCCCGAAAAGGGAGGACCCCTCAAAGGGAATGCGGCACCAGACTTGCTTTGATGCCGGATCAGCAACCCAAGGGCGGAGCCATAGGGCTCTCTTAGCCGTGACTGAGGACAGCATAACTCTTGCCAACAGATGGATCAGATCTATAGAAGCCTCCCCTAAGCTCCTGGATTGGAACTTCTGGCAACCTCCTCCGACACTGATCTGACAGATTCATCCACCACGTCAGCCCAAGATTCCATGGCCTTAGATAGAGCGGCTAAGGCCAGGGCTGGCTTGCAGGCCATACCTGCCGTGAGGTAGATCCTTTTCAAATCGGAGTCCATCCTTCGATCCAGCGGATCCTTAAACGAGACCGTATCCTCTAGGGGAAGGGTCACGTGCTTGACCAGTCTCATCACTGCTGCGTCTACTAAAGGAGGAGACTCAAGATTTTTAACATCTTCCTCTTTAAAAGGGTATAGTTTGGCCATCTTAGAGACTAAGGAATTCTTTCGTTCCACCTTTCTCCACTCCTCTGAGATAATTTCTCCCAACTCTCCAAGGAAGGGAAAATTAACACGCTCCTTATTGAGCTGTTTAAAGTTCTTCTTTTGTTTGGGAGGGGGAACAGCTGACTCCTCCCAGTTTAAGGTCTCCCTGACCGCTTTTACCAGAGAAGGCACCAAGGCATACTCAAAACACAGGCAGGGATCCTCAGCTTTGGAGTCGCTACCTGACAAGAGCATCGACTGATGGCTCGTATGGGCAGACTCAAAATCTTCCTGTACTTGAAGCGTTACAGGGGAAGGGCTTGGGGGAGCTGTTGCAGAGCCTTGAGATTGACTGACACCCATCTCGGCTAAAGAGTCATTCACTACCCTTTTAACCAGGGCTTCAATACGTTGATCGGAAGTATCCCTTTCTCCCGCAGCCTGGGAGAAACACCTGTCACAGAGGGACTTCCTTTCAGGGACACTGGCGCCACAGCCCCAACAACCTGCTTTTTCAGGTTTTCGAGAGTGACTGGCTGATGTGGACGCTCTTTTATGATGATGGGAGCCTGATCGGGATTTCCCAAAAGAGTGCCGGTGGCGGGAACTCGAACGCCTTTCGCTTCTTTGAGAAGAGTGCCTAGTCTCTGAACGAGAAGGGCTGAAACAAAACAGAAACAAAAGAAACACAGACAGGAAGCTAGGAACACCTGAGTTCCAATCCCCCCCCTGTAACCCGCACCCCCACTAAGAAGCCCCCAATACATGTTAAGGGCGGGCTGACCACCGGAGGGCAAAGTAGCTTCCATTCTGGCGCTGACCTACAGGGATGAGCCGGACAGCGATGTCAGAAACCATGAAGCAATGGGGGGAGAAGGAGGGGGGGAAGCTCCCAAACTGGGGCCAGTTACTCACCAGGAACCAGGTGGGAAACCAAGCAGAGCGGCAGCAATGCAGCAAAAGGATCTTCCAGGAAGAAAAAATCAGCTGGCAATAGCACAGGCTACAAGCATCAGCAGCGTGTATAAACACAGAACTGCTGACAGTTCTGAGAGTTTAAATATGGCGCCTGGTGACGTCATCAGAGATCGCCGCCGAAGCCGACCTACTGCGCATGCGCCGCATTTCCACTGCGCATGCGCGAGAGCCAAGCCTCGTTCCCGAGGCGCCGCACATGCGCAGTAGCGTACCGCAGTACTCTAGCTTCTTTCAGGCGATCCCTGAAAACTAGGGAAGCCTATCACACCACCAACTAATCTGCCATCAGCTCATTCCCTACTCTTACCTCTTGTAACACCTGCCCCACCCCATTAGATTGTAAGCTCTTCTGAGCAGGGCCCTCTTAATCCTCTTATATTTTATTGTAAATGTATTGTCTCCCTCTAATATTGTAAAGCGCTGCGTAAACTGCTGGCGCTATAGAAATCCTTAATAATAATAATAATAATAATTCAGTAGTATATAATTTATCACATCCATTTGCGCAGGTTAAGTTGGTGGCTCACACCAAACCCCCTCCTTTAAAAAATGAAAGTGTTTGAACTTTTATTGCGTGTTTATTGTTTTTTTTTTATTTATATTGTGATTGAGTTTTTTTTGTTTTTATTTAGTTTTATTTGGGTGTGTATGTGTGCATGTATGTATCCATATATGTGTATGAGTGTGTAATTACATTATTGGTAATTAGAATATTACAGTATAGTTGAAATTTTTATTAACCACTTATGGACCAGAAGGTTTTACCCCCTTAATGACCAGGCCATTTTTTTGCAATTTGGTACTGCATTATTATAACTGACAATTGCGCGGTCGTGCGACGCTGTACACAAATAAAATTGATGTCCTTTTTTTCCCCAAAAATAGAGCTTTCTTTTGGTGGTATTTAATCACCTCTGCGGTTTTTATTTTTTTGCGCTAGAAACAAAAAAAGACCAACCATTTTGAAAAAAAATCAAACAATTTTTTTTTACTTTTTGCTATAAAACATCCAATATAAATTAAATATCTTCATCATTTTCAGCCAATTTGTATTCTACTACATACTTTTGGTAAAAAAAATCCCAATAAGCGTCTATCAATTGGTTTGTGCAAAAGGTATCGTGTCTACAAACTAAAGGAAAGATTTATGGACTTTTTTTTTTTTTTTTTTTTTACTAGTAGTGGCGGCAATCTGCAAATTTTTTTGGAGGACTGCGACATTGTGGCGGACAGATCGGACCCCTAACTGACATTTTTGACACTTTCGGGGGGACCAGTGACATTACTACAGTAATCAGTGCTAAAAATATGCACCGTCGGGGCTTTTTTTCAGCGGGAACGCAGGGGAATGCAGTTCTGGCACCTCCAGAACTGAATGTATGTAATGGCAAGGGATGCTCAGGTGTGCTGGTGGATCTGATGATGCTGGCTAATAGGCAATCAATTGTTGCTGGAGGGGATCTATTTTTGCAGAGGATGGGGGTCTATAGTTGCTGGGGAGGTCTTCTGTTGCTCATGGGGAAAGTATTGTTACTGGGGTGGGTCTTAAGTTGCTGGTGGGTCAGTTGTTGCTGGGAGGGATTTATTGTTTAGGTAGAGGTCTTTGCCGCTTGCTGCTGGAGGGTCTATTGATGCTGGCTACTGGGTAATCTAGTATTGCTGGAGGGGATCTATTTGCGCAGAGGATCTATTGTTGCTGGGGAAGTCTGTTGTTGGTGGGGTATCTATTGTTGCTGGGGTGGGTCTTATGTTGCAGGGCATCAATCATTGCTGGGAGGGATCTACTGTTGAGGGAGGGGTCTAATGTTGCTGGCTGCTGGAGGGTCTATTGATGCTGGCTGTTGGAAGTCCATTGTAACAGGGGTGGATCTATTGTCGCTGGGGTGTCCATTGTTTCTAGATCTATTATATTGCCTTTCTTGGTAATTCTCTAAAAGGGCTGGTACTGGGAGGTGGGTAAGAGGTGAAACCGAGGAACGGAGGTTGGTAGGGGACGGAGTCAAGGGGTGACTCAGAAGGGAGGAGTTCCTGCACCTATTCTCTGAGAAAAAAAGCCCTGTGCACCGTTACTGTACTAATGACACTGGCAGGGAAGGGGTTAACACCAGGGGCAATCAAAGGGTTAAATGTGTCCCTAGGGGGTGCTTTCTAACTGTATGGGAGATGGACTCCCCAGATGAACACAGAGATCCATGTTTCTAAATAGCAGTAACACAGGATCCCTGTGTTCATCTGTGACAGAACGGCGGTCTGCCTTGTTTACATCGGCAGACTGCTGTGGGGAGCGATCGCGGGTGGTTGCCTGCGCCCCCTGCTGGCTATTGCGTGAAGCAACGTACAGGTAGTGCCGACTTGCTGCAGTATATGTACTGCTGGCAGTCAGCAAGTAGTTAATTATTACATGACTTTATATTGATGGGACATTGAATAGTTTATTATAATTTATGGAGAAGGGGTGGGATTACATACGTTTGTACTTCTTCCCATTCCTTTTCGGATATGTAAACTAAATTATTCTTTATAGTTTTTTTTTGTCTTCTTTTGTAAATCATTTTTTTGTGATTGTCTACTACTGAATAATTACTTCTTTTATTTTGATTTTGTTTTTTACATGTTCGAAATAAAAAAACAAAAAGATATTAAATGCATGATTATGATCTAAGTTATTGCTTAAAAACCACCTTTGATTAAGAAAACCAATGGGCCATACACACTATACAATTATCTTTAGACTTTTTCCTTTAGATTTACCAAAACCGTATAATAGGAGGTCAAATCTAAACACTTTCAATGTGTATGCAGTCAGGTCGGCCCCTGCACTACATAGCTGGAGGTAAATCTAAAGGAAATCTAACAACAAAACTTGTATAGTGTGTATCCAGCTTCAGAGGTAGATTTATAAAAATTTTGTTGGACGAATATGACAAGGATAATAAATTCTGGCAGTATTTTTAATTAACATTTCCTTTGAATGCAGCTCCATCTAGTTACATACATAGTTACATAGTTAGTCAGGTTGAAAAAAGACAAAAACAAATCCATCTGGCTCAACTAATACAAAATAAAACAGAAAACCCAACCATACAATCACATATACACAATCCTATACCCGCAGTTGATCCAGAGGAAGGCGAAAAACCCCCAGCAAAGCATGATCCAATTTACTACAGCAGGGGGAAAATTCCTTCCTGATCCCCCGAGAGGCAATCGGATATTCCCTGGATCAACTTTACCTATAAATATTAGTACCCATTTATATTATATACACCCAGGAAAGAATCCAGGACTTTTTTAAAGCAATCTACTGAGCTGGCCAGAACCACCTCTGGAGGGAGTCTATTCCACATTTTCACAGCTCTTACTGTGAAGAAACCTTTCCATATTTGGAGACTAAATCCGTTTTCCTCTAGACGTAAAGAGCGCCCCCTTGTCCTCTGTGATGACCTTAAAGTGAACAACTCAACACCAAGTTCACTATGTGGACCCCTTACGTATTTATACACGGTGATCATATCCCCCCTTATGTATTATACATGGTGATCATATCCCCCCTTATGTATTATACATGGAGATCACATCCCCCCTTATGTATTTATACACGGTGATCATATCCCCCTTATGTATTTATACAAGGAGATCATACCCCCCTTATGTATTTATACAAGGAGATCATATCCTCCCTTATGTATTTATACGTGGTGATCATATCCCCCCTCATGTATTTATACATGGTGATCATATCCCCCCTTATGTATTTATACATGTGATCATATACCCCCTTATGTATTTATACATGGAGATCATATCTCCCCTTATGTATTTATACATGGAGATCATATCCCCCTTATGTATTTATACATGGAGATCATACCCCCCCCCCCTTATGTATTTATACATGGAGATCATACCCCCCTTATGTATTTATACATTGAGATCATACCCCCCTTATGTATTTTTACATGGTGATCATATCCCCCCTTATGTATTATACATGGTGATCATATCCCCCCTTATGTATTTATACATGGTGATCATATCCCCCCTTATGTATTATACATGTTGATCATATCCCCCCTTTATCTCCTCTTCTCAAGAGAGAATACATTCAGTTCCTCTAATCTTTTCTCATAGCTGAGCTCCTCCATGCCTCTTATCAGTTTGGTTGCCCTTCTCTGCACTTTCTCCAGTTCCCTGATATCCTTTTTAAGAACTGGAGCCCAAAACTGAACTGCATATTCCAGATGAGGTCTTACTAATGATTTGTACAGATGATATCTCTCTCTCTGGAGTCCATGCCTCTCTTATACAAGAAAGTATTTTGCTTGCTTTGGAAACCGCAGCTTGGCATTGCATGATGGGGTACTTTTCCTGAAACACTTAAATCGGGAAAAATAACGTAATACCACATTATGGCCACTAGGTGAAAAAGACAATTCTAGAAACGCAATGTATGAAATAAAACTACCAACATTCATCACAGCTGGGAAAATGCGTGTCATTTTGGTTAAAAAAGATTTTTTCAAGAAGACCTCTAAATCTTACACCACAAAATGTACTCAGCCAATGAAAGGTAAGGACTCCATTTTTATTTTTCTCCTGCTATCAATGGCCAACACGGGACAGCACTTCATCCATGTCTCTGGTGATCTCTGATCTCCTTATGAAGTTTCTTACATGATGAAGATCAGCCATGGAGTATATCTGAGGTGTATATCACCTGTCCCCACATGTCCACCAACATTCATAGAAGACATTTCCCGCACTCAGTGCACTAATACACCTCCAGGGTTGTGTGGGATCCCTGATGTACAGGAAGACAGGACTTCAGTTAATAACAATTCCCTCACTCAGGACAGGAAAGTTACTTCTACCCTGTGTGCAATCTCTGATGTCTGGTAAGATTGGACTTCACTGAAAAATAATTTCTGCACACAGGACAAGAAAATGGCTTCTCCCCCGTGTGGGATCTCTGATGTGTGTAAAGATTGGTCTTTCGTGAAAAACATTTCCCGCACTCAGGACAGGAATATGGCTTCTCCCCCGTGTGAGACCTCTGATGTGTGACAAGCTCTGATTTTTCTACAAAACATTTCCCGCACTCAGGACAGAAATACGGCTTCTCCCCAGTATGAGATCTCAGATGTCTGCAAAGGTGGGACTTTATTGAAAAACATTTCTTGCACTCAGGACAGGAATACGGCTTCTCCCCTGTGTGAGATCTCTGATGTATGACAAGTACTGATTTTTGTACAAAACATTTTCCGCACATGGAACAGGAGTATGGCTTATCCCCTGCGTGATACATCTGATGTGTGGCAAGTTCTGATTTTCTTGCAAAACATTTCCCACACTCAGGACAGGAATACGACTTCACCCCCTTGTGAGATATCTGATGTGTAACAAGCTCTGATTTGTGTACAAAACATTTCCCACAATCAGAACAGGAATACGGCTTCTCCCCCATGTGCAATCTGCGATGTCTGTAAAGGCTAGACTTCTCTGAAAAGCATTTCCCGCACTCAGGACAGGAATATGGCTTCTCACCTGTATGAAGCCTCTGATGTATTTGAAGACTGGAATTTTGTGAAAAACATTTTCCACACTCAGGACAGGAATATGGCTTCTCACCTGTGTGAGATCTCTGGTGTTTGTAAAGACCGGACATCTGTGAAAAACATTTCCCACACTCAGGACAAGAATACGGCTTCTCACCTGTGTGAGATGTCTGATGTGTGACAAGTGCTGATTTTCGTGCAAAACATTTTCCACAGTCAGAACAGGAATACAGTTTTTCACCCGTGTGAGATTTCTGATGTCTGTATAGATTGGACTTATCTGAAAAACATTTTCCACACTCAGGACAGGCAAATGGCTTCTTTTCTGTGTGAGATCTTTTATGGACATTAAGTTCAGATTTAAAATGGAAACACTTCCCACACTCAGTACAGGAAAACCTCATATCTGTGGGAAGGACAGCACCATCCCTCACAGTCTGAGGTTCCTCGGGATAAGAGGAATACGATGGTCCAGCACTGTCCCTCACAGTCTGAGGTTCCTCAGGATAAGAGGAATACGATGGTCCAGAATTGTCCCTCACAGTCTGAGGTTCCTCAGGATAAGAGGAATACGATGGTCCGGCACCGTCCCTCACAGTCTGAGGTTCCTCAGAATAAGAGGAATACGATGGTCCAGCACTGTCCCTCACAGTATTAGGTTCTTCAGGATAAGATGAATACAATGGTCCATCTACACTGTGTGGTGCCGGATGGACATTTGAGGTAGCCGGGTTTTCTCCTGGACTATACTTTGTGATGCCCTGATCTTCTACTTTACAGTCTGGAGACAAAGTGAGACAATCCTCTGAGGTTTTCCCCATCACCCGTCCATCTACTAAAATAGAAATACAAAGATTATTACTAGACATCAGCAGATTGGTTCCCCTAAACCAGGACTCAGCCCACATCAGGCAGCTTTGTCTCTGAGGATCTTACAATTCCACCCTCAAGGTAACTAGTAAATAGGTCCTCTGATCTCCTACCAGTTCATTTCTTTATTCATGGACCTTAATCTAACCTGGGATTTAGCAATGACAGGATGATCACATTCAGCATAAATCATAGGAAAAGGAGGAATGAGGGAAGTACAAGAACACTAAATTTCACACGAGTCACCTTTTCTAAACTGCGCTCCATACTACAAGACATTAATTAGGAGCGAATCCTAGAAACATTGAACAATGAGGAAAAATGGGAATACTTCAGAAACATTAAATAAAGGTATCGCCCAGTGCATTCCAATAGCAATAAATATAGAAGAGTGAAGGATAAACCTGGATGGCTAAATCATAACATAGAAAGTCATATTAAAGAGAAGAAAAATGGAATTTTTGTAAAATCTTACCGTAAAATTCCTTTCTCTGAGTCCTCTGACAGTCGCCGCCCCTTCATAATCTTCACCAATGGGTATTGACCTTTGCTCCGTAGGAGTAGGTAGGCAACAAGATTTGTTAATATAAAAGCTTTTAGCATATCACACCCCTAGGGGGCGGTCCCCTCAGTCAATACCTCCCTGCTTCCAGCATCCTCAACTCAGTTTGGTAGCATAGCAGTAGAGTACATAAACAAAACCCCAAAAGAGGGGCGGGGGCGGCGACTGTCGGAGGACTCAGAGAAAGGAATTTTATGGTAAGATTTTACAAAAATTCCGTTTTCTCTTACGTCCTCCGACAGTCGCCGCCCCTTCATAATCTTCACCAATGGGACGTCCCAGAGCAGTGTAGACATGAGGGGTGGGAAACGCAGCCGCGCACAAAGCAACGCAGTACCCACATCAGAGACAGGAACCTTACCAAAGTAAGAGAACCAACTGGGCAACAGGATAACGTGCCCAACAGGAGCAACAACCCAGGAAAGAACAAGCAACCCAGGAGTAAGACACCCCAACAGCCAAGGGCCCAAAAACAAGGGTCCCTAAGGCACCGCCGCACTAAGAACCTTACGGCCAAAGGAAGCATCAGCCGATGCCAGAACACCCACTTTGTAAAAAGATGGAGAAGGTGTGAACGGACGACCAAGTCGCCGCCTTACACACCTGGGCCACAGAAGCCCGATGATGACAGGCCCAAGACGCACTCAAAGATCTGGTAGAATGCGCCTACACAGGGAAGGGAGGAACCTTCCCCCTCAAAGCATAGCCACGCTCAATGGTCTGTCTGATCCACATGGCGATGGTCGCAGCCGACACCGCCATGTCCTTCCGAGGACCCTGCGGAAGGACGAATAGGGAATCCGACTTGCGAAAGGATTCAGTCGATGACAGGTAAACCCTGATCGCCCGAACAACATCCAAGGAATGCAAGGCAACTCCCTTTGGAAGCTTAGGCTTCGCGCAAAGCGAAGGCAAGACAATGGCCTCATTAGGATGAAACTCCGAGATCCTCCTCGGAAGAAAGGAAGGGTTAGGTCGAAGGACCACCTCATCCAAGTGAATCACCAAGTAGGGAGAGCTGCAGGACAAAACCGCCAGCTCCGACACCCTGCGGGCCGAAGTGATCGCCACCAAAAAAGCAACCTATTTGAACAACAGAGACAATGAGATCTCCCTGATCTTCTCAAAAGGAGCCTGTTGCAACACGGACAGAACAAGGTTCAAGTCCCATGGAGGCAAAGGTTCCCTCCTAGGAGGGACCAAATGTCGCACCCCCTGAACAAAAGGTGCGAATCAACGAATTAGACGCCACCGGGCGTTGGAAAAGAATGGCCAGCGCAGAAATCTGACCCTTAATCGTGGCCAGCGCCAAACGCTGGTCCACACCAGATTGGAGGAAAGCCAACACTCTCGACACCGAGTATGAGTGGGGGGAATACCCCCTGGACTCACACCAGGCAAAAGTACGCTTTCCAAGTACGGTAGTAAATTTAACCTGAAGAGGCTTTTTAAGCCTTAATCAAGGTGGGAATGACCTCAGGGGAGAGACCCCTAACCCTCAGGACCTGACTTCTAACATCCAGGCCGTTAAGGCCAGTGACTGAAAGGCAGGATGGAATACCGACCCTTGAGACGGAAGGCCGTCTCGAAGCGGCAGACGCCACGGAGCGTCGACTGCCAGATTTACGAGGTCTGCGTACCAAGACCGGCGAGGCCAGTCCGGGGCCACAAGAAAAAACACTGTGTGAGGTTCCGAGGCTAACCTGCGAAGGAACCTGGACAACAGCTGAATCGGGGGAAAGACATACATCAGACGATACTGATGCCAGGGCGCCACCAACGCATCCGAGGCGTCCGCCCGCGGATCGCACGTCCTTGCCATGAACCTTTCCACCTTGTCGTTTAGACGAGACGCGAACAGGTCCACATCTGGAAGACCCCACTTCGCACACAACATCTGGAAGACATCCGGGTGGAGGGACCATTCTCCCTGGTCCAGGGTCTGGCGACTCAGATAATCCGCCTGCCAGTTCTCCACCCCCGGAATGTGAACTGCCGATATCGCCGGGACGTGCGCCTCGGCCCATGACAGAATGTCGGTCACTTCCCGAGCCGCTCGGGCACTCCTGGTGCCCCCTCGATGGTTGATGTAGGCAACCGCTGTGGCATTGTCCGTCTGAACCCGAACTGGACGGCCCTGAAGCCGTTCCGACCATTGCAGAAGGCAAAGATTTATCGCCCTCAATTCCAGAATGTTGATCGGAAAAGACGACTCCTCCTCCGACCAAGTTCCCTGGGCGGACAGAACGCTCAGAACACCACCCCAGCCCGACAGGCTGGCATCCGTGATGACCACAGTCCACAAAAATGGACGAAAAGACTTGCCCCCCGACACCGCCGGGGACCGGAGCCACCACAGAAGATTCCTTCTGGCGCGATGGCTCAAAGAGATCCGCAGATCCAGAGATTGCGGTCGCCCGTCCCACTCGGCCAAAATCACCATCGAAGACCCCGCGTGTGAAACTGGGCAAAGGGAATCGCCTCGAAAGCCGAGACCATTAATCCCAGACATCTCATGCACGTCCGGAGAGACGAGTACTGAATGTCCCTGAGGAACCTGACCTCGTCCTGAAGCGTCCTGAGCTTGTCTTCTCGCAGGAAGACCTACGCTAGAACAGAGTCCAGAATTATTCCCAGGTAGGGAAGACGAACCGACGAACATAGAGCCGACTTAGGAATGTTCATTGTCCAACCAAACTCCTACAGAGTCCGCATCGTGGTGGACAGGTCGGTTACCAGGTCCTGACTGGCAGCAGACCGAAGTGGGATATCGTCCAGATACCCCAAGACAGAGATGCCTGAGCTCGCAATAGAGCCAGGACCGGCACTAGCACTTTGGTGAAACCCCGCGGAGCCGAAGCGAGACCGAAAGGTAACGCCACGAATTGGTAATGATCCTCCGCAATGGCGAATCGAAGGTACTTCTGGTGACCCTCGAAATTGGGAACGTGAAGGAATCCATCCTTCAAAACGATGGAGGCCCCGAAATCCCCCGGAACCAGGGCAGCCACCACCGAGCGCAGGGATTCCATGCGGAACTTGCGAACCCGCACCAGAGGGTCAGAGCTGTCAAGTCCCGAATCGGACACACCTTGCCCTCCTTTCTGGGCACAGTGAACAGATTGGAGTAAAAACCCCTGAAATCTGTCCCGATGAGGCACCGGAACCACTACTCCTTGGGCCCACAGGACCCGTACCGCCAGGCGCAGATCCTGCAAACGCACCAGAGATAACCGAAGATTTGAGGGAAAAAATCTGCCCGCCGGCCGAGAGAGAAACTCGATCATGTAACCAGATCGAACAATTACCTGAACCCATCTGCCCCGAATGCGGGCCAACCAGGGTTGTAGAAAAACCGCGCAAACGTCCCCCCAACCCAGAAGCGGGTGAGGGTGCCTTTTCAGGCTGAATTGGCGTGGGAAGCAGAACCGGACGGGCCGGACTTCTGCCTACATGGGAGAAAGATCTGGGTGTCCTAGTAGAAGACAGACTCAGCAATAGCATGCAATGTCTGGTTTCAGCAAGCAAAGTCAGTAGAATACTGGCATGCAATAAAAAGGGGATTTACTCCAGAGATAAAACTATAATCCTGCAGCTTATAAAACTCTGGTCCGGCCACATCTGGAGTATTCTGTCCAGTTCTGGTCACCAATCCTCAGGAAGGATGTGTTGGAACCAGAAAGAGTCCAGAGAAGGGCAACAAAATTATTAAGAGGACTGGAGAACCTCAATTATGAGGAAAGACTACAAGCACTAAACTTATTCTCTCTGGAGGAGATATGATAGCAATATACAATTACCTCAATGGTGATCCCAGCGTAGGGAGCAAACTATTTAGTCTCAGGGAGTGTAAGAGGACACGTGGCCACACAATGAGATTGGAGGAAAAGCTGCGTAGGGGGATTTTCACTGATGTGGAACTCTCTTCAAAAATTGGTGGTGTCAGCAAGGAGTAATGATAGTTTTTAAAGACTCTTTGACTTGCATCTTAGTGAAGACAACATACATGGATATGGGAAATGATTATCGACATTGACACACTTACACAGGTTGAACTGGATGGACTAGCGCCTTATCTCAACCTTACCTACTATGAAACTATTTAGGCAAGCAAAATGCGCCTCTGAGTGCAGCTAGTGATACTTTATTGCACACGAAATTTGCACACTTACAGGATAAACTTAATATAGCGTCAGGGGACGTCATAACGCCTGATGCGGTCCACGTTGCAGAGATCCCACACCGCTGCCTCCCATCTCCTGAGACTGCACTCAGTGACTTGGGTCTGTGACTATACAGACATATCCCTCCACGCGGCACAGCCAGCAAATAACAGAGCAAGGAACCCTGGGAGAATTGTTGGGCATGGGGCAGAAGACCCACATCACATACCCCAGGTGCCTACGTCTAGTATAGCCTAGGGTTAAAATCAACATTTTGCTGCCAGCTGAACCCCAGAATCTCCATAAATCCAGTCTGAATACATAGATTGTATCTGCAGCACAGAGAAGGAAGATTATCCAAGAGAAATACAGGAATACAGGATGGGGAACACAGCTCAGGAAAGTGACCAGGGGATTACAGGCTGATATCACCCAGTCCCCGCCCTACTCTGGACCAATCAGTGAGCAGTATGGGTGGAGGAATGTATTTAGTGTTAATGACCCACCTGTGCTAATCTCTGTAGGAGTGTCCTCCTCTATAAATGTCCCCGTTATTCCATCCTCCTCCATAGACTGCTGATCATCCCTCACATACCTCTCTTCTTCTTCTGCTTTAACCTCAAATTCTATATCGATTGGATCTCCACTCTAAATCAAGAATATGAGAATGAATATCATCTGTAAACTATAAGCTCACATACAAATCCACACATCATCTCCATTGTCCATGTTCTAGATGCTCCGTTCCACCAACCTTGTAATGGTGGGGGATGGTGTGATCTTCCTGTGTGGAATCCCAGGAATACAGAGGACGGGGAAATCTCACTGATGGCTTTCTATAGCTGGATGACTCCACCATGGTGTCCTGGTACAGATCTTTGTGTTCTTTTACAAACTCTGACTCTTCCATCACCCCATCCTCACCATCCTCCTCTTTTATCTCTTCTTTAACTTCAACTTTAGAATCTCTCAGGTTTCCACACTGAATATATAATAAAAATGACATCAATGGTAACAATGCAGATAATGTACAGATCCTAATGATACTATCAGTGATTGTTCCTCATCTACCTGATGATGGTGAGTGATGGTGTGACCTTCCTGTGTGGAATCCCAGGAATACAGAGGACGGGGACATCTCTCTGGTGGGTTCCTGGTATTAGGTGGCTCCATCATATCCTTGTGTCTTTTTGAAAACTCCTCCATCACTCCATACTCCTCATCCTCCTCTTTATACTCTTCTTTAACAACAATATTATAATCCCCAAAGTTTCCACTCTGGAAGATATAATACAACATTCATTGTAACAAACATGCTGTGTATAAATCATAACTACCAATAATTGTCAATCATCTACCTGATGATGGTGAGGGATGGTGTGACCTTCCTGTGTGGAATCCCGGGAATACAGAGGACGGGGACATCTCTCTGGTGGGTTCCCATTACTGGATCCATCTGTAGGAAACACACACACTGACTGAATACATTGTTTCTATGTGTTTATCAGACGATGAGGGATCTAGGTGGATCCTCCGTACTGCTCTCTCCTTTACAATAAAGTCTCCTCTTACCCGGTGATGTGAGGGGCGGCTGATTCTCCATCATGATGTCCTTGTAGAGATCCTTGTGTCCTTCTAAATACTCCAACTCCTCCATGGAGAAATAGACAGTGACATCCTGACACCTTATAGGAACCTGACACACACAATGATACAGTCACCATCCAGACACATCCCTTGTCTGTTACTGGATAATGTCCCAGAATTCCCAGCACCGCTCACCTCTCCTCGATGATCTCCCTGGTGACTTCTAGAACCTTCTTTGTATTTCTCTATTCTATCAGGGAGGGAGGTGGAGGCAATGTGATGGTCATATGATCTCCAGACTTCACAGGAGGAAAACTCTAGATCTAAACACAAATAATAAAATCAAATGATATTTCCAGAAACCTCCTCACCTCACCATTCAGGTTTCCATTTGATTAAAGCCCCAGGCTGAGGTATAATTTACCCACACAGGACCCCCACACTGCGCAGAGTAAAAGCTTGTTGCAGACATTCTGACATCATTACATACAATGCAGGACCAACAGACCCACTTTGCTAATGAAGATGCCAAGGGTCCGCCCACATCCTTAGAGCATCAGAAACAAAAGACAGATGGAGGGACATTGGGGGGAGGAACTGTGAGGTCAGAGTGATATCATCAGACATATAGACTCTGAATGGAGGGACATTTGGATGGGGAGATTTAAGGCGTCCTCTATATGAGGCTCCCGTGCAAACCAAATTATTGTTCCTGGGTGCCTCCCACTCCTCCTAAACTGAAGAGTGAACTTTGACCTTTACCATACAGAGATCTGTCAGGAATGTGTGAAAGTAATCTCTCATGTGATCAGGTGACGTGCGGAGGAACGGAGGGTAAATAGCAGACAAATTTCTCCAGAGCTGCGAATGGTGGGGATGCATTTTGCTGCATGCTGGTGCCAAGTTTCCACCCCCCAGGTTCACTGCAGGTGTGGAGAAAAGCTGTGTAAGAGGATATGGAGGAGAGATGAGGAGGAGATCCAAGAATCAGGATAAAGGTCAGGACAAGCAACAGACGAGCGCATCCAAGAGATGAACCCGGGGTCACTACACAGAAAATCAATCCAAGGAAACAACAGGCAGGATGGGGAATAGCAAGAAGGAGCTCAGAGACAAATGAGAATATTGCTCAGCCAATGGGAGATTATCTCAGCATGACTTACATAATGAAGGAGATGAGGGGGAGGGGAGGTGACCATAGATACATGGAATTTCAGCTGGTTCAGCAGGGATCGCTCACATTTCCATCCATGTGTGGTCACTGCCGGATAAAACTCGATCAGCGGCTGCAGCCAATAGCTTCATCACTGATCTGTGTATTCTGAGAGCGGAGGAGCGCCCCCCATTTTCAGAATACAATAGTGCAGCAGGGAGGATTCCCCAATCCCCCTCCAATGTGTGGATGGGGGAATTGCTTCAGTTTTTTTCCTCTTAGTCCACTGGCTGAACAATAAAACGGAACCATGTATGGCCAGCTTTATATAGCAAGATATATTATTCATCAACTGATCCCCATGAAGGGGTTAATCTACGTATTACCTCCTTTGCCGCCAGATCCTGCATTGTCTTCTCTCTATGTCTACTAAATGGAATGGCCTGCCTGTACATGACATCACTTCCTGTCTGTACCTGACATCACTTCCTGTCTTCCACAGAGACTTCCTGTCTGGTAAAAGTGAGATCCCCACCTTATGGAGCTCAGAGGAACTGCAGCCCTTAGAAACGTCTGGTAGTGTGAACACGGCCTTGTGCTTTGTGTGTATGTACCGTATATCCTTCCCCTTTCTCTCCTCCCTGAGTGTTTATGAAGAGGCGGAGCTCCTGCTGGAACAGCGGTCGGAGGAGGAAGCCGAGTCTAGGAGGGAGACTGACAGAAAGCGCAGCAGACTTGCAGGAGTGAGCGAGGAGGATCCAGTTCCTTTGCCATCGGAGGTGAGGAGAGTGTGAAGGATGTTTGTGACTCTGGTAGCTGAAAAGCTGGGAGTCATATTGCTCTGGTGAGTGGGGAAGCACTACTAAGGGGGCGCCCTCACCATCACGTGTGTAAGAGGTGGAAGAAGGCGTGGCTACACTACAGCTGGCACAGTTTGGAGCACGGAGAAATTTCACATCTTATCCTTTTTTCATTAATTTGTGGACTTTTTTGGAGCAACAGAACTTAATTGAAGTAGATGCAAAGTGGAAGCAGTGGACTTGCAGAGAACACTATATTGAGCAAAACATATTGTATTATTACATGAATTTGCACAGGTTTTTACTTTATAGAAAATATTATAAGATTAAAGAAGTAGGTGTAAAGTAGAAGCAGTGGATCTGCAGGGAACAGCATCTTGAGTACAAAGCACTTTATGTTGTATATGAATTTGCACATGGATCAGTTTACTTCATTTATTGATAAACACCATAAGATGAATGAAGTAGGTGTAAATCTGGACCTAGGGAACACAAGGGAGGTGGAGTGGGAATCCTCCTATCCTCACAGAGCACCTTCCAGGTTCTCCACTCTCCTCCCTCTCATAATTTGAAGCTCACTGTATACGTCTATTTTCTCCAATCTCCTCTAGAATTGCTGTGATCTATCCGCCCGCTGGACCGGTATTAACTTTCCTTGATGACTTCTCTGCCTGGCTGCCCTACTTTCTCTCTTCTGAAATCCCCACAATCATTCTCAGCGACTTCATCATCCCTGTTACTACGAACACTTCTGCTACTTCCAAACTTCTCAGTCTAACCTCCTCATTTGGCCTGAAGAAATGGATACACAATGGATAGAGGCTTCTACTCACTCTGGTGGCAACACCCTCAGCCTTGTATTCTCCCACCTATGCACTCCATGCATCCTCTCCAACAATCCTCTCCCTCCCTCTAAACACCACTAGGGATGGGCGAGCGGTTTGGGCCGAGGAGAACTTCACCAATCACCCGAATTTTCTGTGCGCTCTGTGTTTTCATTTTTTTTTACTATTTACATCCCGCCGAGCGCACAGTCAATAGTTTGTTAGGAAGTGGGAAGCCGGCCGCTGCGTCCTTAACAACAAATGAGTCATGAGCTGTCAGTCAGCTTCCCCGCTTACAGCAGAATTTAAAAAAAAAAATGCAGACAAGAAAAAAATTGGGGGAAAATCGGCGTGGGGTCCCCCAAAATCCATACTAGGCTCTTTGGGTCTGACGTGAATTTTAAGGGGAAATCCATGACAAAATGTAAAAAACAAATGGCATGAGGTCCCCCCAAAATCTATACCTCACCCTTAACCGAGCATGCAGCCTGGCAGGCCAGGAAAGGGGGGACAAGCAAGTACCTCCCCTGAATCATACCAGGCCACATGCCCTCAACATGGGGGGTGCTTTGGGGCAGGGGGGGCTCAGCCCCAGCCCCAAAGCACATTGTTCCTATGTTGATGGGGACAAGGGCCTCTTCCTCCAACCTTGTCCTGTGGCTGTAGGGGTATGCAGGCAGGGGGCTTATCAGAAACATGTAGCCCCCTTTAACAGGGGGGCCCCCAGATCCCGCCCCCCTATGTGAATGAGTTTGGCGTACATTGTAAAAATACATGAGGCTATGAGCCCATTTTTCACAATTTCTTTTATAGAAAAAAATAAAAAAACAATGTCCCCCGATGTAGATCCATCGTCATTCACAATGCCCACTGTGCCTCTGGACCCCAAAAGAAAACACTCCCCCCTCAAGCAATGACAGTCTGACAGTTCTTAAAAGGACCACCTGGTGATATCATCTGGTGGCCCTCCCCTTTCTGATGTAACTGACTGGTGCATGCTGGATAGGTGACATCATAAGGGGCAGGACCACCAGGTGACATCACCAGGTGGCTCTGCCCCTTACCTATGTAAAAACTGTCACCCGGCGGAGCAGGCATTCAACAGTCAGCTTTCCTCGTGGGCGGAGTGTTTCTTTTTTGGGTCGATGGTGCAGCGGTCGTTGTGATTGATGATGGATCTACATCAGAGGATATTATTTTATTTTATTATTTTTTTAATAAAGGAACTGTCAAAAACTGGCTCATATCTTTATTTTTGACACTTTTTTGGTAAATTAGGGCCAGGATATGGGGGCCCCCTTTTTCAAGGGGGCTTCCAGATTCCAATAAGCCCCCTGCAAAACCCCCCCCCTGCCCCAAAGCACTCGCTTGTGCTCACCCCTGTCCTGTTCTGCCAGGCTGCATGCTTGGATAAGGGTCTAGTATGGATTTTGGGGGGAAGATACGCCATTTTTTAAAAGAAAATTGGTGTGGGGTTTCTCCTCAAAATCTATACCAGACCCTTATCCAAGCATGCAGCCTTTTTAGGGCCTGGTATGGATGGGGCCTAGTATAGACGGTGGGGATCCCACACCATTTTTTTTTTCCCCATTTTTTATTTTCTTTGCCAACAATTATTTTTTTTACATTGAGCTGTCTGCAGGGAAGCCTGCTGACAGCTGATGACACATTTGTTGTTAAGGACACCGTGGCCGGTTTCCCGGCCTCACTTCTTAACAACCTATTGACACTTAGCGGGATGTAAATAGTAAAATAAATAGAAGAAATGCAGAGCACACAGAAAATGTAGGTGTTTGGTGATCACCTGAAGGGGCCATTTCGGGCTGAAGTTATGCTCGGTCCAAACAGTTCGCCCATCCCTAGTGGTGTTTAGAGGGAGGGAGAGGATTGTTGGAGAGGATGCATGGAGTGCATCGATGGGAGAATACAAGGCTGAGGGTGTTTCCACCAGAGTGAGTAGAAGCCTCTATCCATTGTGTATCCATTGCTTCAGGCCAAATGCGGAGGTTAGACTAAAACATTTAGAAGTAACAGAAGTGTTTGTAGTAACAGGGATGTTGAAGTCACCGAGAATGATTTTGGGGATTTCAAAGGGCCTGGTATGGATCGGGGGGGGGGAACCCCCACACTGTTATTTTTATTTATTTATGTTGCAGACAATTGATTAAAATCAATTTAAATGTCATTTTTTTTTCTTTATAAATGTCAGTTTTGCTGCAGCAGGTTCTATACACAGTACAGATACACCACTTTAGAGGCAGACTAAGGCTGGATACACACTATACAACTTTTGTTGTTAGATTTACCTTCAACTATGTAGTGCAGGGGCCTGCCTGACTGCATACAAATTGAAACTGTTTAGGTTTGGAAAAAATCGAAAGAAAATTGTATAGTGCATATCCAGTTTAAGGGGACCCCCCAGGGACTATAGTTAAAGGAATTTTTCTTTTTTTATTTTTCTTTTTTTTCATTTTAAGCATTAATAAAATCACTGCTCCTTTTAAAACAATATTTTGTAAAAAAAAAAAAAAAAAAAATTGCATTGATAGTATCAAAAATGAAAAAATAATAATAATTAAAAAAAAAAAAAAAAGATAAAGAAAAACACGCACACAGAAATTTCTGGTGTTGGGGGAACACCCAAACGGACAATGTTCAAGCCAAACTAATGCCCGGCCCAAACCATTTGCCCATCCCTACTCCCTGGTTATCTCTCACCTCGACCACTGCAACTCCCTCCTCATTGGCTTACCTTTACGTAGGCTATCCCTCCTTCAGTCCCTCATGAATTTTGCTGCCAGACTCCTCCACCTTACAAACCATTCAGTATCTGCTACCCCTCTCTGCCAATCCCTTCATTGGCTGCCACTCACCCAACAAATTTAAATTAAAAATACTAACAGTAACTTACAAAGCCATCCACAACTCGGCCCAAGCTACACCACTAACCTGGTCTCAATATTCCACCCAAGTCATCCTCTTCGATCTTCCCAATATCTTCTGCTTTCTAGTTCCCTTGTCACCTCCTCCCACCTCCAGGACTTCTCCCGAGCCTCTCCTGTCCTACTGAACTCCCTACCCCAATCTGTCTGACTATCTCTTACTCTATCCACCTTTAGGTCTTCACTGAAAACTCATCTCTTCAGAGAAACCTATTCTGGCCCCCACCTAACAACTGTACTTTTATTTTCTCCATCAGCCCATCCCCCACAGTTATTACCTTTTGGATCACTTGACCCCCCCCCCCTCCTAGATTGTAAGCTCTAAAGAGCAGGACCCTCTGATTCCTCCTGTACTGAATTTTATTGTAATTGTTCTGTTTGCCCTAACATTGTAGAGCCTGTGCAAACTGTTGGCGCTTTATAAATCCTGTATAATAATAATAATATATGACTGCCTAGTCCAGCCTCTCTCAGCCAGGGTTCCTCCAAAGGTTCCTAGGGGTTCCTTGTCACTTCCTTGGGCTGTATATGGAAGTGTCACCTACCAGCCGTTTCTGGATACTGAAGTCTGTCATCATTGCACGACACACACAATTTTTTTCGTTCAATATATTTTTTATTCTAATTTTAATTTTAACAAGAGTGCAAAAAAAAAAAAATGGTAAAAGGAAGAAATCCAATTGGTCAGGAAAATGACTTGTCTGGAATGTGGAGGCGGAGTCGGTTATAATTTGTGTACAATACAATACACAACGTGTTACATTATTATAACAAAGTATTGTAGAAAAGATCACACCATAGAAAATGGGGGAAAGGAGAAAATAAACCCGGATATGAAGGTGACATTTGTGTACGAGGAACACCTTAACAATTATCACCATTTTATTCTCCAGGGCCACTGCTTTCAGAAAATATATGCTTGGGGGTTTTATCCAATCTTCAGGCCCAAAATCTGCATTTTACCATGGGTGCAAAAAGAATTAAAAAACAGCTCTGGTAATTATGTCCTTCAATGTGTACTGTACTCATAAATACATGGGTGTGATCTCAGGGGTTTGTATGACCCCTCCCCTCCCTGACATAGGAAACTAAGGGGTCTATGCAAAGAATATATTGGGTGAGTGTGACAAGCATGTGTCCAGCCGTGACAAATTCTGGCCGTATTCTAATAAACACAGTGAATTCCTATAATCGTCAGCTCCAACTAGTGGCCATAATGAGGTATTAGTTCCAAAATACCTCAATCAAGAAAAATAGTTCAATACCGCATTATGGCCACTAGATGGACCCAATGATCATAGGAAATCACTGCATGAAATAAAATAAGACCAACAGTTGTCATGGATGAATGAATGCTTGTCATGTTTGGTCATCTATTTTATAAAAACTAAACATGTAAGTGAAGTGGTAACTATTGAGCCAATCGCTTCATCAAACCACACATAATATTTCCCTTCAAAGGGGAAACAGAAATTATTTACAGAAAATCAAACAGTATAAATATTTTCCAACCAATAACCTCCACCCAGACAAGATATGTAGAAATATAAAGACAAGCGGTGTTACCTCTCGTGCCGCACTCCGCCAAGCCACCCAAACCCACACAGGAGCAAAGGAAAGAAGTTCTCACCTAGTTTATCTCCGAGTTCTCCTTCCCTCCTGTTGGGGGATGGGAGAAGGATGGACTGAAGACAGAGAGACACGCTTCGGGGTCACCACTGGTAAGTAGAGCCTTGAAATGAAGGACATCAACTTCAGAATTTCTGTCTTGTCTGTGTAAAGTTTACTGATAAAAATATATGGGTTCTCACAGCTTCTAGCTCTGTAACCCGCTATATCATTATCAGTAACCGTCACACAGACAAGCAAGACATTCTGAAGGTGATTCCTTCATTTCACGGCTCTACTTACCACTCTACACCCCAAAATTTACTCAGCCAATGAAAAGCCAACACGGTACAACACTTCATCCATGTCTCTGGTCATCTCTCATCTCCTTATCAACTGTTTCTTACATGATGAAGATCAGCCATGGAGTATATCTGAGGTGTATATCAGGGTGTGCTTCTTCCCCACATGTTCAGCAACATTCATATAGAAGACATTTCCCACACTCAAGGCACTCATACACCTCGAGGGTTGTGTGGGATCCCTGATGTACAGGAAGACAGGAATTCAGTGAGGAACAATTCTCTCACTCAGGACAGGAATATGGCTTCTCCTTCGTGTGAGATCTCTGATGTATCGAAAGATTGGACTTATCTGAAAAACATTTCCCGCACTCAGGACAGGAATAAAGCTTCTCCCCTGTGTGAGTTCTCTGATGTGTGTAAAGATTGGACTTCCCTGAAAAACATTTGCCGCACTCAGGACAACAATACGGCTTCTCCCCCGTGTGAGATCTCTGATGTGTGTAAAGATTGGACTTCTGTGAAAAACATTTCCCGCATTTAGGACAGGAAAACGGCTTCTCCCCCCTGTGAGATCTCTGATGTGTGTAAAGATTGGACTTATCTGAAAAACATTTCCCACACTTAGAACAGGAATACGGCTTCTCCCCTGTGTGAGATCTCTGATGTGTGTAAAGACTGGACTTCCGTGAAAAACATTTGCCGCACTCAGGACAACAATATGGCTTCTCCCCCGTGTGAGATCTCTGATGCGTGTAAAGATTGGACTTCTGTGAAAAACATTTCCCACACTCAGGACAAGAAAATGGCTTCTCCCCTGTGTGAGACCTCTGATGTGTGTAAAGAAGGGACTTGTTTGTAAAAGATTTCCCGCACTCAGGACAGGAAAACGGCTTCTCTACCATGTGAGAACTTTTATGCACATTAAAATGGCATTTCAAATGGAAACACTTCCCGCACTCATTACAAGAAAACCTCTTATCTTTTGGGAGGATGACACCGTCCCTCCCAGTCTGAGGTTCCTCAGGATAAGAGGAATACGATGGTCCGGCACTGTCCCTCACAGTCTGAGGTTCCTCAGGATAAGAGGAATACGATGGTCCAGCACTGTCCCTCACAGTCTGAGGTTCCTCAGGATAAGAGGAATACGATGTTCCGGCACTGTCCCTCACAGTCTGAGGTTCCTCAGGATAAGAGGAATACGATGGTCCTGCACCGTCCCTCACAGTCTGAGGTTCCTCAGGATAAGAGGAATACGATGGTCCGGCACCGTCCCTCACAGTCTGAGGTTCCTCAGGATAAGAGGAATACGATGGTCCGGCACTGTCCCTCACAGTCTGAGGTTCCTCAGGATAAGAGGAATACGATGGTCCGGCACTGTCCCTCACAGTCTGAGGTTCCTCAGGATAAGAGGAATACGATGGTCCGGCACCGTCCCTCACAGTCTGAGGTTCCTCAGGATAAGAGGAATACGATGGTCTGGCACTGTCCCTCACAGTCTGAGGTTCCTCAGGATAAGAGGAATACGATGGTCCGGCACTGTCCCTCACAGTCTGAGGCTCCTCAGGATAAGAGGAATACGATGGTCTGGCACCGTTCCTCACAGTCTGAGGTTCCTCAGGATAAGAGCAATACGATGGTCCGGCACCGTCCCTCACAGTCTGAGGTTCCTTAGGATAAGAGGAATACGATGGTCCGGCACTGTCCCTCACAGTCTGAGGCTCCTCAGGATAAGAGGAATACGATGGTCTGGCACCGTTCCTCACAGTCTGAGGTTCCTCAGGATAAGAGGAATACGATGGTCCATCTACACTGTGTGGTGCCGGATGGACATTTGAGGTAGCCGGGTTTTCTCCTGGACTATACTGTGTGATGTCCTCATCTTCTACTTTACAGTCTGGAGACAAAGTGAAATAATCCTCTGAGGTTTTCCTCATCTCCCGTCCATGTACTAAAATAGAAATACAAAGATTATTACTAGACATCAGCAGATTGGTTCCCCTAAACCAGAACTCCGCCCACATCAGGCAGCTTTGTCTCAGAGGATCTTGCAATTCCACCCTCAAGGTAACTAGTAAATGGTAGAGGGTGACTAGGTGTCCCAGGAGCCACACATCAAGTCAAGACCTGCTGTATGATAGTAAATGGCAGTCTCAGTCTGGACCTACGCCAGGCCACGCCTTAATGTGTGGGACACCTACTCACTATCTACCGATATAAAATGTCCAGCTGGTAGAAAGTGGGTGTAACAAAAGAGAATCCATATTATGTGTAAATATAACAGTGGGTAGAGGGGAGAGAGCAGAAGTCAGGAGTATGTAATGTACAACATAGAGTATATAGTGCAGGGGTCAGGAATATGTAATGTACAACAGAGTATATAGTGCAGGGGTCAGGAGTATGTAATAAACAACATAGAGTATATAGTGCAGGGGTCAGGAGGAGTATGTTATGTACAATATAAATTATACAGTGTAAGGGTCAGGACTCATAAGTCAGGCACAGTCAGTGAACAGCAGAGTAAGTAACCCCGGGAGAATTGTTCTATCAGAGAGCTTACTAGACCTGGGCATGGGGAAGGAAATCTAAAGCACATATCCCAGGCAGTGCCGGTAAAAGGTCAACTATATCCCAGGGCAAACATGGCAAACTGTGCCCCCCAATATGTATGAGCATTATGTGTCAGCAAAAATTCCCCCCCAAAAAAAACAAAAAAACATTGGGCACTAATCTGCATGATTACCCCACACATCCCTACTAGCACAAATCACGCCCCACCCCACAAAAAATTCTCCCCCTAGTACAAATTCCCCCCTTTACCATATCACCTATTCTAGTACAAACCCCCCAAAATTGAGCCTCCTAGCACAAATCCCCTTCTCCCACCCCCTCCCAACACAAATCACCCATGAATCACCACTTCTAGCACACACCCAAATTTCCCTTCCTATAACAATTCTTAGCCCCTGCTGCTCCTTAAATTCCTCCTCCCAATACAGATCCCTTCCCCCCTCAATTTCCTTGTGGTGCCCCCCCCCCCACCTCACATGATACCACAGTGCCCAGGGCAGCCGCCCCTCCTGCCCACCCCTTGTCCCGACCCTGAACCCAGGTGCCTAAATCTAGTAACTCCTCTGGTGAAAATGAACATTTTGCTGCCAGCTGAACCCCAGAATCTCCATAAATCCAGTCTAGAGACATAAATTGTGTCTGCAGCACAGAGAAGGAACATTATCCGAGAGAAATACAGGAATACAGGACGGGGAACACAGCTCAGGAAAGTGACCAGGGGATTACAGGTTGATATCACCCAGTCCCCGCCCTACTCTGGACCAATCAGTGAGCAGTATGGGTGGAGGAATGTATTTAGTGTTAATGATCCACCTGTGCTGATCTCTGTAGGAGTGTCCTCCTCTATAAATGTCCCCGTTATTCCATCCTCCTCCATAGACTGCTGATCATCTCTCACATACCTCTCTTCTTCTTCTGCTTTAACCTCAAATTCTATATCAATTGGCTCTTCACACTATACCAAGAAAATAATAGAAGAGGTCATCTGTAAAACATAAGCTTCAATTTTGTGACATCATATTTTAAAAAAATCACTTCAATGAGTCCATGTTCTAGATGCTCCGTCCCACCAACCTTGTAACATTGAGGGATGGTGTGACCTTCCTGTGTGGAATCCCGGGAATACAGAGGACGGGGACATCTCTCTGGTGGGTTCCTGGTATTAGGTGGCTCCATCATATCATTGTGTCCTTCTGAAAACTCCACCATCACTCCATACTCCTCATCCTCCTCTTTATACTCTTCTTTAACATCAATATTATCATCCCTAAAGATTCCACTCTGAATATATAATAAAACATTTCTTGTAACAAACATGCTGTATATAAATCATAACTGTCAGTGATTGCTCCTCATCTACCTGATGATGGTGAGGGATGGTGTGATCTTCCTGTGTGGAATCCCGGGAATACAGAGGACGGGGACATCTCTCTGGTGGGTTCCCATTACTGGATCCATCTGTAGGAAACACACACACTGACTGAATACATTGTTTCTATGTGTTTATCAGATGATGGGGGATCTAGGTGGATCCTCCGTACTGCTCTCTCCTTTACAATAAAGTCTCCTCTTACCCGGTGATGTGAGGGGCGGCTGGTTCTCCATCATGACGTCCTTGTAGAGATCCTTGTGTCCTTCTAAATACTCCCACTCCTCCATGGAGAAATAGACAGTGACATCCTGACACCTTACAGGAACCTGACACACACAATGATACAGTCACCATCCAGACACATCCCTTGTCTGTTACTGGATAATGTCCCAGGACAGTGGCGGCTGGTGCTCAAAATTTCTGGGGGGGGGGGGGGGCAACAGAAAAATGTAATAGGCATTGCTTTGCGGCAAAAAAACGCTATAAAAAATTGCGTGACTTTGAGGTCACAGAAGGGTGAAAGGGGCCTTCAGTAATTAAGGTATAGTGTGCCCCCTTTCATTGCAGAGAGACCAGCATGCCCCCTTTCAATGCAGACAGACCAGCGTGCCCCCTTTCAATGCAGAGTGACCAGCGTGCCCCCTTTCATTGCAAAGTGACCAGCATGCCGTGCCCCTTTCAATGCAGACAGACCAGCGTGCAGTGCCCCCTTAAATGCAGACAGACCAGTGCACTTACTTGCAGCAGCGACTTCTCCTCGCGTCCTCCCCCGGCCTCCTCCTCGGCCAATGCCATGGTTTTTGCCTTTCGGCCAATCAGGAAGTGGGTCTCAGACCCGCTTCCTTATTGGCCAGGAGGAGGATTCGTGTGACAATAGTAAATTTTCATTCGCTATTGTCACACAATGGGGGGACTCGGGGCGCACTGCTCTGCGCCCCAGGTCCACCCTTTTCTGAAGTCTATTAGAGCCTCTGGCTCTAATCAGGTGATTTAAAAAAAAACCCAGTTGAACCCCCTGCGCCCCCAATGCACCAGCCGCCACTATCCCAGAATTCCCAGCATTGCTCACCTCTCCTGTCAGCAGCTCCATCATCTTCTCGGTGACTTCTAGAATCTTCTGCATGTTGTGTCTTTCAGGTTTTAGGGAGTCACATGGAGGAACTGTGATGGTCATATGATCACCTGACTTCAGAAGAGGAAATCTCTGTATTGAAAAACCAATAGGAATATCATGTTAGAATCCCAGAATCCTCCTCACCTCTCCGGTCAGGTCTGTGTTTTATTCTTAGAGATAAGAGTGATGTCATGTGACCTCCCAGAATTCTCCTCACCTCTCCGGTCAGGTCTGTGTTTTATTTATAGAGATAAGAGTGATGTCATGTGACCTCCCAGAATCCTCCTCACCTCTCCGGTCAGCAGGTAGATGATCTCCATGGTGAGGTTTAGTATCTTCTCAGTCATGTGACTCCGGTCCTCCTCCATCCTCATTGGTGCCATCATTTGATCTATACAGGTCTCCTTGTAGACGGATAACTTTGGGAAATGAAAGTAAGAATTATTTGGATGGTATTGGTCACACAATAATAGGATGGGGATGTGAGGGGGTAATAGGAGAGTTGCTGTACATTTAAAAACTACTCTCCCCATGAGAATACATTTAATCTGGACTGTTTCAGATTTGTTACATCTTGGAGGACCTTGGACCCTCTTAGCCTGCCAGATCAGAATTTCCCTTTTCTCTGTTGGATTTGTTTGGTTTCTGAGCTGGTTTGCAGCTAAAACAGAACTCCTCTAGGAACAAGTGCTCACCAACGAATGAAGGAATTCCCTTCTTCATCTTACATAATATTCCAGAACAAATCACATGACCAGTGGGACAATAAGATGGTTAAGATTGCCAGTTCTGTAAGGTCTGAAAAATAAGTTGGGTGGGGCGGGAGGACAATCGTAGACCTCCCTCTGTCCCCTGAGCCCTCCAGCCCCCTTTTCCCTCAGAGTCCTGAAGCCTGACTACCCTCTCAAGGTTCTCAGAGTCCTTCAGAGGCCCCTAAAGTCTTCCAGCTGCACTAAACCCTCACATGCCCTCAGCTCCTATACTTCCCTCAGTATTTTCCTCCCTCTGACACCAATAATGGTATATATTCTTCATGGCAGGCTGGGGAATGTTTTTTTCCTCCTGACCAGCAATGTAAGGGGCTCTATGCTCCATACCCCTGACCCCTGCACTCGTTCATTGTGTTGGCTGCATATTGTAATGATTGCCCATTGGCTGCCTGTGTTGTGTAATAATTGCCCTTTGTAGGCCATGTATGGTCAGGATTAGAGATGGGCTCGGGCATGTTAGAGTTTGTACGTGCCCGATCCCGCCAGGAAGCCGACACTGCACTCCGCTAATCACAGGCAGTGAGACATTTACTGATCTGTGCAGCTGCGGATCAGGAAATGTCTCACTGCCTGTGATTAGCAGAGTGCAGTGTCAGCTTCCTGGCGGGATCGGGCACGTGGAAACTCGAACACGCCCGAGCCCATCTCTAGCCAGGATGGTCATTGTCTTGTCTATTTATTGTCAGTGCTGTTTGTTTAGAGGAACATATTACTAGAATTTATCACCAAAATTAAAGAGGTTGTAAACTCATTTGAGTTTTTTTTTTTTTTTTACACCTTGCAAAAGAAAGACATAATGAGCTAGTATGCATCGCATATTAGCTCATTATGCAATACTTACCTCAGAACGAGCCCCCGCCGTGCCGCTCACTCACCTCTATGACGGGCGACATGTCTAGTCGCCCGTCTTCCGGGATCGCGGCATCCGGCCATCTGATTGGCCGGAGCCGCGGTGACGTCACTCCCACGCACGCGCGCTAGAGCCGACAGTCACGGCACGGGGCTCTGAAGGAACGGCACGATCGGCCGTTCCTTCAGAGCGCATGCGCCAGTGACGTCACTGGCGACATGTAAGGTAAATATCTCCTAAACGTTACATGTTTAGGAGATATTTACAGTACCTATAGGTAAGCCTTATCATAGGCTTACCTATAGGTACAAGTTGTAGAGGAGGGTTTACTTCCTCTTTAAGAGAATGGTTTGGCCCCGAAAGTGGGGAAATGATCTGACCCTAATCTAGGTTTCCACACTATATATGTGTGTATCATCATCTGCTGGAGATAAAAGACGTCACAGTGACTATGGAGGAAGAGGACGGACATGACGGGAGGTTACTGGGTGTAAATAGAAAATAAGATCTTATTACCTCATCTGCTGCGACTTCCAGCAATGTCTTCTCTCTACTTCCTCCTAATTCACCTCTCACCCGGAACTTCCTGTCTGTACCTGACATCACTTCCTGTCTCTATTCCTATTCCGGGTAGAAGTGAGATCACCACCTTGTGGAGCTCAGAGGAACTGCAGCCCTGAGAAACGTCTTGCAGTGTGAACATGGCATTGTGCTGTGTGTGTATGTGCTAGTGATCGATCAATGTCTGTTTTTCGTTGCCGATACCGATATTTTGCCGATCGCATATCGGTATCGGCCGATATTGGCCGATACTTTCACACGTGTAAAATTTTGCCCAAAAAACACAAAATTCGACACAAATCTCTTAATAAACATGGGAATCTTTATTTATTAACATTTTTAACATGAAGTGCTCATTCCTCACACCTTAACTGCATAAAAACGGATAGGAAATCTTCAATTTGGGACATTTGCTTTGCATTTCACAACATCTGATTGTGCATTATGCATAATAAAGTGCTGCAGTAGTGGACTCACTCACTGCAATATGTTACTGCAGTGCAGTCAGTGCAAAACTGCTCAAAAAAAAGCTAGGCAACAACAACAGCTACACAAAAAATACACATACACAGTGGATTGGATGGATTGGAGTTAGTGGAGGACCACCTTTGCGGTAAGGCACTGACTGCAACTAATCCAGTGCAGTCAGTGCAAAGCTGCTAGCAAAAGAGCAAGGCAACAGCTACACACGTCACAGTGGATTGGACTGGGCTAGAGTCAGTGGAGGACTACCTCTGTCTGCAGTATGGCACTCACTGCAACTACTGCAGTCAGTGCAAAACTGCTAGAAAAAAGCTAGACAACAGCTGGACAGTGGATTTGATTGGGAGTCACTCAGTGGACTACTTCTGCAGTAGGGCACTCACTGCAACTACA